>NW_019396225.1:278192-285166 GCF_000591075.1 Eurytemora carolleeae
CCCCCCCCCCCCCTATGTTTGTTAATACATTTAACACACAAAAAAAAACTTACTAAAATTGAAAGATAGAACTACCTTTCTAATCTCCAGGCTAGGAAGAGATTTATCTGGCATGGGGGCCAACCAGTCTGTCATGACGGACAGTACATTGGCCTCCACAAAGGCCATCTGGAGGTCGACCTTCTTCAGCTGGGACATCACCGGCCTCAGCATAGCAATCTTTCTAAATAAATATTAAACTTAACATTACATGGCGAATATATTTTCTGAGTAATTAACTACCCCTATTATCAGTTTAAGGGCTTGTATACGTAATTTAAAGGGACACTCCAATTTTAAAGTACCATGTCCGATTTACAACGGTACCCTTTAAATCCATCTGGGCATCAATGGGGAAAATATGCTTTTTCGCTTTATAAAGTGTTCAATTCTGTAAATTACGTTATTTGGCAATTCTTTATAAAATCAGCAAATCACTTTAGTAGAGAAAGCACATTTAGAAATGATCGAATTTTGAACCGAAAAAAGAGCGTATTTTCCTTTATTTTTCGTAGCATCCCTCTTAAAATACATAACCAATTAAATTTAGTTCGACTGAAGTTAATTAATATTCATTTTAACTGGAAACCACAAGACAAAAACCAATCCGAAATCAACCATTCCCTTCTCCCCCTGCGACTAACCTTATAGCTGGCTGTCTTGCAATATTTAACTCATTGTCTTCCCTGGTAGGCAAACGTTTAAAAAGTATTGAAATAATCAAGATAAAAATTATATTTTTAAAAAATCGTAAAAAATGGAAAAGCAAAAAATAATTTGTTTTAAACATGTTCCTGGCGGCGAGTCTCATGTCCGCGATCAAACGGGCAATCGCGTCGTCATTGTCGTTGATCAGATCGATATCCTTCTTCTTACGTCGTTTCTTCATGTCAGCTCGTTTCTTCTCCAGCATCATGTCGAAATCTGACATTAGTCGACCTCCAGACAATCCTTCGTCGCCATTCCTAATCAAGAATGGTACTGAATAATATTTTATAAAACATTTTATTTCCTTCCGATTTAATTCCATTTGACGTTCAGAAACACAAAAAGTAAAATTGCCACATTTCGCTTACACATATTTACTATCACTAAAAAACTAATTTATCAAAATGAAAAAATTTCATTCAGAAGTTGTTTTATGAATCTCGGTATCAAGCATTAATCTCCATTTTATGAAAATCTACGGATTAATTTAATTTCTCTTCGATATCCCGTGATGATTATTTGTTAAACTATACAAGGAAAACTTTAATTGTGGGGCCAAGCATTGATCCTAAAATTTACAAGTGCCCACATTGGATAGCAAGACGAAGCGCATTCAAGATTAACAAAAAGTCAAGATCTCGAGATTTATGAAATATTTTTAAATGTCCAACAATGTTATGTTTGTTAATTCACCTTGTTGGTCCATCATCATCGCTTGAATCATCTGCTTTCCTTTCAGTTTCAACTGGTTTGTCCTTGATAAAGAACAAAATATAAAAATACTAACCGGTAAAAATTGAATAAAAATCGGCAATGTATAGTAGTTGAACTAAGAATGTATCGTGGAGAAATTTTTTAGAATTCATTCGAGACATTTAAAACGTTTTCAAGGAAATATGATAACTGAGTTTGGGCGCAAAATAGACGTTCAAAATCATTCTTTTTGGTGGTTACGTTTGAGAATAAAATTTGTTACTTCTTTTTAATAAAAATTCCGGGAAATCTACAGAAGAACCGTTTAGAAGCAATAAGACATTAAAGAAACAAATAACTAAACAAGATTTCTTATTTTCGACAATAAGAGTCAATTTTTATTTTCTCTACCTGTTTCTAAACAACTAATTGGTTTACTTAAACATTTTGTTACTTTTTTATTGTCAATCTTTAATAATTTTTTTAAAATCGACTCTCAAGACATAACCACTCACTGCATGATCTTAAACGTCAACTTTGCGCTCAAACTTCGTAATTATACATCATTAAAACGTTTTATATGTCTTAAATGAACCCTAAAAAAATTCTCTACAATACAAAATTCACAGTTCAACTGTCATACATAGCCGGTCACTCACTTTAATATTTGACAAAATTGCATGTAAAAATATTATTTCTTATTAATGATTTATTAATGCTTTACCTCCTTCTTCCCTTCATCCTCGCTATCGGAGAGGTTTGGAAGAGCGGCCTCCTTTCCTTGACCTTCTGCACCCTCATCATCAGAATCTCCAAGAGCTTCGCGCACAATCTTCTTCTTCTTCGACTCTACGTCACTGTCTGATCTAGATCCACTTCGTGATCTTGATCTGGAAACGGATTTGGATCTTGATCTAGACTTTGATCTACTTCCTGATCTAGACTTGGATCTGCTGACAGATCGAGACTTGGATCCGGACTTGCTTCCTGATCTTGACTTGCTCCTCGACATCGATCTGCTGATTGATCTTGATTTTGATCTACTTCCTGATTTCGATCTACTCCTCGACTTACTCCGGGAAACGGATCTTGATCCTGATTTAGATCTTTTAGCCGACCCTGATCTTGATCTATCTCGGGATACAGACCTAGATCCTGACCTGGATTTGGATCTAGATCTGGACTTGGATTTAGATTTGGACTTGGATCTAGATCTGGACTTGGATCTTGATGCGGACTTGGATCTTGATCCTGACTTGGATCTTGATCCGGACTTGGATCTTGATCCGGACTTGGATCTAGAATTAGATTTATCTCGTCCTTCCTCTTCATTTTCCGGAGATTGCATCTCTGCAGATCCAGACCTTTCCACTGACTTAGATCTAGATCTACTTCGAGAGGCTGATCGTGACTTGGTTCCAAACTCAGGGGACTTAGATCTCTCACGGCCCTCCTCATCATCAATACTTGTATCAGGGGACTTATTTAGCTGTGTCGGCTGGTCATCTTCATTCAGGGAATCATTCGCGTACAACTGAGTTGGCATGTCATCTATGATTGTTGGTTCATCCACGACTTTCTGGGTTGGTTCATCATCCAAATCCATTTCAGTTGAGTTGTGGTCCATATTTATCTGAGTGGGCATGTCATCCATATCGATCTGAGTTGGTAAATCATCCGTATTCATCTGTGTTGGCATGTCATCGGTATTTATCTGTGTTGGCATGTCGTCCACATTCATCTGTGTTGGCATGTCCCCTTAAAAAAAATGTATCTATAGGCTTAGACACTTATGAATAAACCGGAGTTAACCTACAACACTCAGCACTCAGCACTACACAGACGATGAACTTTTTTCCATCATTCAAATAAACAGTTTTTAAAACATTTAGAGAATTTATCAATTCAGAACTAAAACTTGGATGTCAAGATTAATGCTTAAACTCCTGGCTTTACTGAACCCAAGATTATTATAAAACGCATTCGATATCCAAAAAAGAAGTTAAAAATTTAACCAATCAGCGTGTCATGTTAAGATGTACTCTTTAACTTTTGAAAACCCGGTTTTGATTTCTGGTGTTGATGGTGTCATATCAATTGAACTAAACATCGATTGAACGAACGTTAGTTTTGGATTAGTGTTTATTAAGACTAACGTTCAAAATGACAATAGTCCTAAAATATGTTTTACAATAATTTCACATTAACAGGATTAAATTTATATTTGTTTAAATGTTCTAAAAGCCGGTTTGTGAACAGCTGAATTTAATTTAATCCGATATTAAAGTTCGATCAATATAAGGATTCATAAGGAATTGAAATCTGCAAGAGGCCTCATTGTGGACCTCCAGACCGCCCTGGCAGCAGGGTACACTATCCCGGCCCTGTTCCACCATAGTTTCAATAGAAGTAAATATTTCCATTTCCTGATAGCGCTGATCGAAGGATTTATAAAATCTGATTAGATAATGAGATAGATAGAAATATTTCTATTGGTTCAGAGTAGACATCAAACACATGATTGGATCGGGCGCTGATGGACTCGGCATACTGGAGTGGTTCTAACTAGACTTTTATCTGTTATTGTTATAAAACGTAACTTTTATACAGTACAGATATCCAAAAAGAGGATTATAAGAAGATAATCGTAAGTGTGTTGTGTACATTGGGTAATCAGATTAAGCGATCGTGATTAAAGATATCTCATTCTAAAGTTTTCAGCTCAGTTAGCATATGACTGGATACTGTGATGGTAACCGTATTATACTTAACTTGCTTGGGAACCCATCTCCGCCTGGGAATTTTAACTTCCAATATACATTCAACCCACACAATTTTTGATAATTTCCTATTATCGATTTTTGGACCCCCCCCCCCCCTCTCCTATCAATTTTGACCTAGCCGCGGCGCTCGGCACCCTAGCCTGTCCTAACCGCAGTACTCGGCCCAGAAATTGTCTTGACCTAACCTAACCCTAAAATATTTTTTTTTAAATAATAATATTTTTGCTGAGAAATAAGTAGTAATTTTGAATAGATCGTATAAAAGGACGGGCCCCAATTTATCATGTTTTGCCATTCCTGAGGTTCAACCATGATTCTAAATTAAGCAAATCTAAATCGGTGAAGGGGATTATAAACTAAGATCTGGTATAATGACAACAGACACCAAAACAGAATAACTAATACATACATATAGATAAATAGATTAATCTTTTATCACCTTGGGAATCAATTAGCTGAGTTGGTTCGTCGTCATCAGAAAGCTCTCGATCAACGACTAAATAACAAATGGGTGATTATACAATTAAGTACTGAGACAGTTATTGTGTACGACTGTGTATAGGATTGTATTGATTTATTTTAGTTTTCCCACTTCGTTTGTTTAGCTTTTCTTTTGATGACATGATTACTTTATTAGTCAAGTTGCAAGGATACAAACGGTCACAAAGTACTTTATTGGTAATTGCCAGAGTAGAAACGGTCACAAACTTTTCAAGATAAATAAGATAAAAACGACAACACGAGATATAATAATTAAACAATCTAAACAATCCGAATCCCGAATTGAAAACTAACATGATATCTCCAGAATTATTGGCAATTTTTCTTACCCTGATTCTCGACAATGGTGGTTTCATCATTGTCCGACATTTCTACAATTTGATCTAAAAGACAACTCAATCAAAACATTAGCAGTATGTCTGATTTTACACTTATTACCATTAAAAGAAACCGGACGATTAAATTCACCGAATAAGAGAGGAAATAACTGGATTTTTCTACTTTCTTCGCCGCTGTTTCCAAATATACGAGTGTGTGCGTCTTCCATCAGAATGCCGTTTTCTATTCTTTACTACGGATCTATCGTTTCAAGGATCACTGCCATTAAAACATTATAGTTTTTCTCTTTTTCTTTTGTCGTTTTAAAATTATTTCATAAAAAGTATTGTGATTACATATTAAAACAAAGATTTTTAAATAATTTAGTATTTGATAAAATTGAATTAGCTATTGTAAATTTAAAACAAGTTTTAAGGAAAATTCAAAAGCCAAGAGCCGTTTATTATTGTGCGCATGCGCAATACAACAAAACTTCGTAAATCTCACACACGTGTGTTTGTTTGTGCCGACTTTGGACGCACTTTCGTGACGCCTTTGAAGTGCATACGTATTATGTAAATAAATTTAATAATCTGGTATATTCCTAGAGAACAATTTTTGGAAATCGTTCTCTAGGAAATGCTCCTTATTTCCCCCCCTCCATATCCATTTTTGCACGGCTAGGACAGGCATTGCGTACCTGCAGTTCCGGACGCTGCGGCTACATGTCAATCTTCTTTGTCACTAATAATCTTGATGTTCTAAAACGATTGGCCAGGGGTTGGGGTTTCTAAAATGGTAGTTCAGGAATTTAGATTTACCTGTCGGCTTGCTTTATGCTTTTAAGTTCTGTGATGTTTTTGTACAATTTTCTTTCAGATAATTATTTAAATTTCATTTTCAGAAATAAGATGGCTGAAGTAAACGATTCAACAATCAATGCGCTTGTAGCAGGTATAAATTTCGTCGTAGATGCTGGAGACATGTTCATAATTGTGTTATGAAGAAACGGGATTTAAGGATATCTGTTATGACTAGGGTTTCCAGCGAAAAGTAAAAATCGTTTCTCGAAAATTTCGCTTTATTTTCGCATTTGTTCGCTCGCGAAAACTCTTTAATTTTTCGCGAGCGAACAAAATGCGAAATGGTCGCGAAAAGTGAAAACATTTGCGGAATAAGTGCGAAAAATAATGCAATAATTTCGTGAATAAATGTGAAAATTTCGCTGAAAAAATGGAAATTAAATAAAACAGCGATTTATTTTGCGGAAAATACAGAATTTTTACAAACAAATGCAAATTCAAACAGTTATGAAAGTAAAGGAAGATAAATTATTTATATGACATGATATAAACCAAATATTGAGCTATCAGAGCAAGTTCATTTGAGTAATTAATTGTTGCACTTAAAAAATTCATGGTTATAACAAAATTTTCGCATTATTACGCATTTTTCCGCGAAATTTCGCTTCGTTTATTTTTGCGATAAAATTCGAAATTTCGCAAAAAGGTTGTGAAATGCGAGCGAAAGTTTACATATTATTCGCGAAACGTTTCGTTCACTGGAAACCCTAGTTATGACTCATTACATTTTCTAGCAATTTTATCTTCCCTATCCTTACGAAGATCCAAATTTTAAATTTAATTTGTAGTCAATTTTAGCGATTTATTTTGCCTAGAAACAATTTCTTTTAATTTTCTCTTGAGACGGATTATTATTTAAATCTGTATTTGGTTTAAAATGCATAATATCAACAGGCGCGTAGTGAAAGTTTAGCATAGGGGGGTGCAATTTTTTTTGTGCACCCCCATGTAAAATCGGTATTAAGAGAAACAAAGTTTAAACCCTATTTTAATCTACCTGAAGGTCTGAAAAGAAAAGTACAAAATCTGAATATATATGTAAGTTTACTGTAGATTTTTAAACAGATTT
>NW_019396225.1:285895-303026 GCF_000591075.1 Eurytemora carolleeae
AGAAAGCTGCAGTAGCTGCTAAACCAACTCCTGTGAAACCAGCAGCAAAGAAAGCTGATTCGTCATCTAGTGATTCAGATTCAGAAGATGAGGCTCCCAAGAAAGCTGCAGTAGCTGCTAAACCAACCCTTGTGAAACCAGCAGCAAAGAAAGCTGATTCGTCATCTAGTGATTCAGATTCAGAAGATGAGGCTCCCAAGAAAGCTGCAGTAGCTGTTAAACCAACTCCTGTGAAACCAGCAGCAAAGAAAGCTGATTCTTCATCTAGTGATTCAAATTCAGAAGATGAAGCTCCCAAAAAAGCTGCGGTTGCTAAACCTACTCATGTGAAACCAGCAACAAAGAAAGCTGATTCTTCATCAAGTGATTCAGATTCAGAGAATGAAGCTCCTAAAAACACTGCTGTATCTGTTAAACCCACAGTTGTCAAAACAGCAGAAAAGAAAGTTGAGTCTTCGTCATCTAGTGATTCAGATTCTGACGAAGAAGCTCCTTCCAAACCTGTCGCTGTAGCTAAAACTCCAATTAACAAACCTAGTAATAAACGTAAAGCAGAAAGCTCCAGTGATGATTCCTCTTCTGATGAAGAATCCTCTAAACCTCCTTCTAAAAAATTCGCAACATCTACGCCAGCGCCAACAAAATCCTCGAAACCTGATTCTTCAGATTCTTCTTCTTCATCGGACGAAGAGGCTGAAAAACCCAAGCTTAGTAAAAGCCTCCCTGCCAAGCCAACCCAGGTACGCAAGCGGTAAATCATGATTTGTAGGTTTTTCATCGGGTTAACTTATGAAATTAATCCAATACCTTGCGTTCTTGACTAACCTCTAAGATGACTGTACACTGTAGTGTACATTGTATATGTGTACAGAACATTTAACCCGTGAACACACTGAACGGTTATGTACCGGTCGGTGAAGAATATGTTTAATAGAGATGTGTACTTTAATGTACAAACCTTTTCTTAACAAAACCACCGATAAAAATGACTGAAATTAAATATATATAATCCTGTCTATTGCAGGAGAATTCCGACAGCGGAATAGAAGAAGATAAGAAGAAAGCTCTCACCAATTCGGAACGGAAACCCAATGCACCATTCCGTCGTGTTAAAGTTGAAGAAATTGTAGTTGATGAGAAATTTTCTGATAATCGATTTGAATCCAAGGCAGGCTTTGATACGTGGGGTGCTAAAGCAAGCCAGGACTTAATTGTAACAAGAGGAAAATCTTTTCGTCATGAGAAAACCAAGAAGAAAAGAGGATCCTATAGGGGTGGACCTATAAATACTGGAGTTGCAAGCATCAAGTTTGACAGTGATTAGAAGACAATTTAAACAAGCTAAGATAAGATGTGTTCATGAGAAATTATATATAGAATAAATTTTTTTGGTTGTAGTTGGTTTACCATTCTTTTTCAGATGAAAAATGTATCTCAAATTGGTTTGTAGAACGGAGGAAGATTCGCTGAATATTCTTTAGTTTTTTAATTTGGTTTCTAGTTTTGAGTTTTACACCAAATGTTTCGTGAATACTTTGGGAAAGGGAATTTATCTTAATTACCTAATTTCATAATCAAAATAGTCTCGTTCAATTTTAAGAATAATTAATTTTAAAAATCATTTCTCATTTCTTTATAACTGCAAAAAGTCTTAGCTGTGTGTCAACCGTTACCGCTGGGTATTCTCCTTCAAAGAATATATAATTTTTCTCCTAGGCGAGATATGGGGATGAAATATGGTTTTTGGAAAAATATACGTTTCTTTTTAATTTCCTCTCTCCTTTCACTTCACTTTTTTTCTATTGCTGTTCAGGTCAACCGTTGAATTCTTTCTTCATGAAATAAGTACATACACCCTTGTACACTTGATCGTTCATACTGAGTTGGCGGTAAATTCAATCCCAAGCTTATGTTTTAAACGTTTTTATTCCAGCGAACCAACCATTTTTTTAAATATTAAGATACTATTTTTTAAAAACCCCTATAAGGAATTGAGTTTCTGCCACAAACTCTGATTTTCTAATCCCTATATCTTTGCAACTTGATGTGCTATACCTCTGATATTTCAAACTAAAAATTCTGTTAGATTAATTAGTCTGAGTTTGAAATATAAAAGGTTTTCCACGTCAAGTTGCAAAGAAAGGGATTAGAAAATTTGAGCTTGTGGCAAAAACTCAATTCCTTTAGTCTGAAGAGTCTGAACCGAATAC
This sequence comes from Eurytemora carolleeae, assembly GCF_000591075.1. Classification (NCBI taxonomy): domain Eukaryota; kingdom Metazoa; phylum Arthropoda; class Copepoda; order Calanoida; family Temoridae; genus Eurytemora; species Eurytemora carolleeae. Next base: position 288,106 of record NW_019396225.1, read on the forward strand.
GAATATAGTGTCTAAAAATTTAACAAACTTATGCATGGACATATTTCATATAGTTGGTGGAAGGCTGAAATAAACGATGGAGAACATATTTCTAGAAATTTGATTTTTACTCGGTATAGTTCCCCTTTTTAAAAACAAACATCTGTCGTAAAATCTTTAAAAAAAGTATTAATATTGGAATTTACAAATATCCCTAATTTATCATTTTTTTCCCTCGAAGCTTTGAAAATACTTTTTTTTAGTGTTTCATTCCCGAGAGTAGAAGGTCCGTTTATTTCAATATTACATCATTGATTTATCTTTATTCTAGGTATCAGACCTACCCTAAGCATATCTTCATCCTAGATATATGTCTTATCTTTAATCTAGAAATATATGTCATATCTGTATTCTAGATAACCGTCTTAACTTGCATCTTTATGCTAGATATATGTATTATCTTTATTATATCTTTATCTTAGATATATGTCTTATCTTTATTATATCTTTGTTCTAGATATATGTCTTATCTGTATTTTAGATATACGTCCTACCTTTATTATATCTTTATCCTAGATATATGTCTTATCTTTATTCTAGATATCCGTCCTACCTTTATTATATCTTTATCCTAGATATATGTCTTATCTGTATTCTAGATATCCGTCCTACCTTTATTATATCTGTATCGTTGATATATGTCTTATCTTTATTCTAGATATCCGTCCTAACTTTATTATATCTTCATCCTAGATATATGTCTTATCTGTATTCTAGATATCCGTCTTAACTTTATTATATCTTCATCCTAGATATGTCTTATCTGTATTCTAGATATCCGTCTTAACTTTATTATATCTTCATCCTAGATATGTCTTATCTGTATTCTAACTTTATTATATCTTCATCCTAGATATGTCTTATCTGTATTCTAGATATGCGTCCTAACTTTTATCATATTATAATCCTAGACATATGTGTCTTATCTTTATTCTAAATATCCGTCCTACCTTTATTTTATCTTTATCCTAGATATATGTCTGATCTGTAGATATCTTCTAAATATCCGTCCTAAAATATCGGGTTGAATTTGGTTTCTTGTTATCACTCCACTTTCCATTTTGTATTATTCTACCTTTTCTTTCAACTTATATAAGGCTTTCTGAAATTGGAATCTGCTAGTTCTTTTTTTTGAGTATGCAAAATTCTTCTTTTATTTGTGTTTTAAAGGGAGTGATCGGCTATGTAATGTAGTTGCACTGAATATGCAGTGTTGTGGAAAACTTCTTTCGGATTCATTTGAGACATATTTAACTTTTTAAAGATGCTTTAAATCCTGAGTTTGAGCGCAAATTCGACGTTCAAAACTCCTTTTTTGGGGGTGGATACGTTTTCAGAATTAGTTTTTTAAATTCTAAATAACGACAACATAAAATGTAAAAAAAAAGTAGAAAATAAGTAATCTTGTTCAATTATTAGTTTCTATTTTCTCATTATTCACAAAGATTTTCCCAGATTTTCTAGAATTATTACTGAAAAGACGACATTTGAAGAATTTGAAGAAATCTGCGAATAAATTCAAAGAAGATAAGAAATTCAATATAATAATGAAAACGAAATAATCGATTTTAGCATTGATATATTGACAAATATCTTTTGAGAAATATGTTCCTAACCATCTAATTAGATTACTGTATAATTTTTACTTTATTTTTCGTTGTCGTTATTTAATAATTAAAAACAACTAATTCTGAAAGCGTATCTCCACCCTCAAAGTAGGAGTTTTGAACGCCGAATTTGCGCTCAAACTCAGGATTTACAGATCTTTAATAAGTATGTCTTAAATGAATCAGAAAGAAGTTTTCCACAACACTGCATACTCAGTTCAACTACCTTACATAGCCGTTCCCTCCCTTTAAGCTTTAGATACTTTTGAAATTCTATTAGCTTAGAATCCATTCAATGTAAATTTTTAAAATAATTCTTGAGCATCTGGCCTTAATAATCAGTCTAAGGTTTAAAGGGTACCATTGTACATGGGGCATTTCTATCTGAGAATGGAGGGTTACCTTGAAATTACACTTAAATTTCCTCCAAGTCAAGTGACACAGTCTCACAGAAAGTTTTAAAGTTCAGGCTAGGGGTGTATATTCTTTAAATCACTATCTCCCCCACTCCTGTATGCCTAGTCCATTAACGCCTGATCCAATAAGGGTTCAGTCATGTGTTTGTTGTCTATTCTGAACCAATAGAAACTGCTTGGCGGTAACATCTATCCTTCTATCATCTCATTATCCAATTAGAGATATGAATCCTTCAATCGGCACTATCAGTAAATGGAAATATTTACATCTAGTGAAACTATGGTGCCCCCTCCCCCCCCCCCTATTGTCAAATGGTTTACTTCAATTTGGAAACAGTATAAAAATTAAATCAAAACGTGTTAAATGTATGTATTAAGTATTTTTATTTAGTTTGGCTAAAAATGCTATAATACTTAATATTGTAGGAATGTGCTGTGGGACCCAACTGTGCTGTGTGACCCTGTTTTACGCTACAAAATTCAATTTCCAGTATACTGCTGTATAATCTTTAACCCTGTTACACCTAGAGGGGCAATAATGTCCAGAAATGCTGGAAATATTTTTGTGGCCTCAGACCTTTATTTTGGAATTTTGTAGCCAAAGAAAATTTAAAAAGATTAAATTTGACTCATATATGCTTGTATTTTTGGTTCAGATTGTTTTGGAGTTTTAGCTATTTTGCTGCTTTTAAAATCTTGGCTTTTTAATTTGAAGCCAAGAATGGCCTCCGGCTCTGCAGTGCTAACTTGCTAAGTGATTAAAGATATACATCTGAAGCACTAAGTGTGACCTTTGATTCTTTTAAAGTTAGTTGCTTCATGTTTGTAAGATCTGAACTGGTGACAGTAGTTAACACCAGTGCCAGGATGAGAACACATATCCTTATATTGTTAGCTTTTATTCTGGTGGAAGGAAAGGGAGGAGGGGGTAGAGGTGGAGGAGGAGGAGGCAGAGGTGGAGGTGGTGGGAGAGGTGGAAGAGGAGGTGGAGGTAGAGCTGGGGGTAGAAGTGGTAGTAGAGGTGGGGGCTTATTCGGAGGGAGAGGCTCCTCAAGTGGAGTTACTCGCAGATCAAGTATTACTTGGTTGGGAAGAAGCTCAGGAGGAAATATATCTTATATTAGGGAAATTTTATGACATGCAGTTAATATCAATAAAACCAACATTAATTATAAAGAAAAGACAAATAATTATAAAAAAAAATCAAGCAGTTTTGTAAAAAAGAATATATTTTCCTTTGTTAGGTAAAAGTAAAGCCAGTAGTTCATATCCTATGCAAAAATGGGGTACCAGTGTTCCAGGAATAAGCAAAACAAACCCAAGCATAAACTATAAGAGTAGATATTCACAACCTGGGTATGGAACAAACTTCGGTACAAGCTTTAGTAAGAAAAACCAATACAGGCAGAAACCAGGATACTCCAAGAAAGTATTGGGATTAGGAGTTGCAGCTGGATTTGTTGGAGGAGCTACCTTGGGAGCAGCATATACAGAGGCTAAGTACAGTGTATATCATAGATATCAAGCATTCAAGAATATGATGCATTCAAAAGGGTTTAGAAGTTATAGAACTGAAAATAGTGTATATGATACTGATGATGGTGATTACTATTCCTCCTACTATGAGAGTAACCAATGTCTTGGAGGATGTCCGGATAATGGCCACTGTGAATGGGGGATCTGTGAATGTAACTCAGGTTTTGAAAGATTATATGGACAATGTCATCCTAAACATACAGAATTGGATCCTGATAATTTAGGGTATTATGATTCTGTTCCTTGTTGCTCTGACATGAACATGATCTGTGAAGATGATGGAAAATCAGGAAAATGTCAATGCAAACCAGATATGAGGTATAATAAACAAGCTCATGAATGTCAAATTTACATAGATGTAAATTGCACTGCTTTTACATATGAGACCCCACCTTCACCTGTGATTTTAGAATCTGTAAATAATACAATCTCACAAGAAAATTATTCTATATTTAATGATAAAAACCAAACTCCAAAGAATTATTCTGCAGACAAAAATTCTACAGAAAGCAAAACAACCCGAATTGAAGAAAGTTTACGCAACAGTCTTCTTACAAAACTTGATAAAGATAAAGCTACTGAAAATGATTTAACTGAAGCTTTCTGCCGTGATGTTGATTCTTTTAACTTTGACATGAATACAGAAGATGCAAGTTTAAGACCTTCCAACTGTGAAAAGATTCCTGAAAAAGCTTGTGGAGTAGCATATGATAGCTCAACTTGTTCAGGGGGATGGGGAATAGTGTTAGATGAAGGAGGCATAAGTTTCCCATATTTTAGTTCCTATTGGAAATATCGGAATGACATTGATGTTCTTGGGGTTAGAGCTGGATGTTTTATAACTGCCTTTTCAAGCACAGAATTCACTGGGAAAAGTGAAACATTTAAAGCAGAGTACACAGACCAGTGGATTGTACTGAGTGAGTATCCAAAATATAAACATCTTTTTGAAGATATTGAATCTCTGGTATGCATGTGTATGAAAAGCTTATAGATTAGATAAATATTGTGGTACTTTTTCTTTCATAAAGGATAAAATGTATATTACTTTTTTGATTTTAAGATACAGGGTGTCCCAAAAAACTTGGGAAATCAGTGACGAATTCTATATCGTCTTTGTTATGAATTAGAATTGTAATACCTTATTTCAAACCCATAATATTATTATGTTTGCAAGAGTTTATTTTATGAAAAGGGTAAAAGACTGTAAAGATGTGTCTATAATGTCTCCGCAAGATGAACAGTGAAGACGGGCAAGTTTACTCTGTTTGTAAACTGTAATTTTCTTGTTTTAATCAGTACACCCATATGCAGTCAAAACATAAACAAACAAAATGTGAACATAGCAGACGAAAATCTTACAGATTACAGCTTTCTCAGTAGGTATCACTATACTAAATCAAAGAATTATTTAAAAAGACGATATCGAATTCGTCACTGAATTCCCATGTTTATTGGGACACCCTGTATAATAAAATAAGATGCTGCATTGTATAGTAATGCACAATGTGGTTTCTTGTGTCGAGTTACATTTGATCTAATCTTCCTTATTTTGACCTCTTTTTCGCAAAAAGAATGCAGTATAATTTAGAGATGGTTTAAGATTTCTATTTTAGGGACACTATATAGTCCATAACAAATGTCTCAGAATCTGTTTTATTTCTTTTAAATGGTGCATGTAGTTTTAGGAATATCAGTAAAATTATGTCACAATAAAGTGATCAAAAAGTTCAAAAGTTTATTTAAATAATTGGGGATGGGTTTGCTTATAATAACTAAAACTGCGAGAAGGATACTTCAGACAACCAAGGCATAGGTTGAACTGATCTTGGTCGGCCTTAGATTGGCCGTATAGAAGGTGCATGGTTTTGCAATCCGCAGCTACAGTGTTAATGTGGACGCACATAATCAGATCTCATATTCAAACTAAAATAAACATAACTAGTAGTAACTGCTTATATGTTAAATATAAGTCTATTTTCTAACGTCTATATACCAGGCGTGCAACTAGACATTTGGTTAGGGGGGGAGGGGCTAGGGGGAAAGATTTCGCGCGAAGCGAGAAAAAAATTTTGGCCCCCCCCACTCAGGGTCAGGATTCATGAAGCGCTAAATTGCAAAACAGGGTGGACTTCGTCACTTCTTGCCCCCCCCATACAGGGGGGGGGCAAGACTTCTTAAGGGAGGGGCATGCCCCCTCCCCCTTAATCAGGCTAGGGGGGGCCTGCCCCCCCCTAGTTGCGCGCCTGCTATATACAAGCCTATTATTTGGTGTACCATGATCCAAACCATTGCTGTTAACAAACCTAAGCCAAAGTTACATGGTTTTCGAGGGTTGTTCATTCTTATCAAAGTTTAGTTTTGATTTTTTTAATGATGAATTGCCATCAATAAAAGATGATTTATTACATTGTAGTTTTGATCTTAACAACCTTATCCAACCCTGTCCATGGTAATCTTGGAACACATAGTATTCTGGTTCAAACTGGAGTTTGAAGAGATGTTTTTCAGGAGTGGTTTAGAATCTTAAGCAATACAACCTGCCTTTAACAACATATCATATCTGGTTAAAGTTATATTTGAAATAGAGATTTTCAAGGATCTCAAAAACCCCCTTTTTGAAAAAATATTGATACATTTCTTTACTATGTAAGCTATTTGGTCATATACACACTTCCATATAATGAGTGTTCATAAATTATTTATGTAATTTTCTTAAGTGGACTCATAAGATATCAAAGATATATTTACACTGAAGGCAGTTTTGATTAAAGCTTTTTATAATGAAACTTTTTTAGGTAAAGGCAAAAGTGAGATTTTAAAGTATTTTTGGGGTGCATACCCGAATGGGGGCACGCGTAGGGGGGGGAGAGGGGGCCCGGGCCCCCCTTGTACGCCCCTGAAAATAGTAGTACTTTTTAGTTCAATATTTTTTATAGTTGCCTAAAACTGTTTAAACAATCTGGTTCTATTAAGTTTAAATGTATCTATGTAAGTATCAACATTACGACATTAAAAGATCTTTAGAGAATACAGAAATATATTCATAGTATGCTCATAAAGCGCCTTGTGCTAACTGTTTCTCTGAAATATGCTATTTTTAAAGGGAGTGACCGGCTATGTAAGGTAGTTAAAAAAATACTAATTCTGAAAACGTATCCACCCCCAAAGTAGGAGTTTTGAACGTCGAATTTGCGCTGAAACTCATGAATTACAAAACTTTAAAAAGTTTAATATGTCTCAAATGAATCCGAAACACGGTATGCTCAGTTCAACTACCTTACATTAGCCAATCACTCCCTTTAATCTTTCTCAAATCTTCGTGGATTTTTCTGTTTCAATGAAAAATCAAAACTAATAAATACCGATATTTTTTTTGGACAAAGTCTTTCATCTTTGACAGTCCATGAACCTTCCCTGGGGTAATGTTTTGGGCCCAATAAGTTCTGTTTATTGAATAAAGACATACAGAAACCCAACAAACATACAAGTCAAATATATAAACATTGTTGAATTTCACACCTGTAAACTTTCCAGAAAAGGTTTCTGATCAATGTAACTTAATGATTGACTTCAACATAAGAAAAGTTATAAACATATCATTGATATAAGTCTTGTTAAAGACTTATTGTGAACTCTGTCACCATGTTTGCATTTAATTTAAAAATTAATATGCTTGTACTCCTTGTTCTTAGAGCGATAGATATTTCAAAGACTGGGTAAGCGCGTCTTTATTAGGTATTGTCTTTTTTCATATGGGAGCTCGCAATCCAATATGATGTGGAATGGCCTGTATAATATATAGATCCATCTTCCAAATGTAAGTCTAGGGAAAGAGAAAGTTAGATCATTTTTAATGTATACATTAAATATGCATTTACCAGGTCATGTACTTTATACCCATGTAATTTTCAAAATACTAATAAAGAGCTTTGAGTATAAAGAACGTGCATGGGGTTTCTAAATAAAATTCACATTTTAAATGAATATGATTCTAATACAGGATTCATTGGGAAAAGTGAAATCTTTAAAGCAGAATTAAAAGACCAGTGGTGGGTACTGAGTGAGCATTTAAATTACAAATATTTGGATGAAGATATAGAATCTTTACTTTGCATGTGTATAAAAAAAACCGATAGATAAAAGCAAAACTATAGATTTCGATTTTTTTGTTGAAATTTAGATCTGTGTTTTGTTATTGTTAAAAGTAAAATTAATATGTAATCTCATGATGAGGATCTGTCATTTTTAATGTGCAAGTATATTTACTTTGCCCCCACATAGCTATTTTCAGTTAAATCATACAAATAAATGAAGAAACACACAAACATTATTTGAACAGAAGTTTGAGAGACAGAGATGTCAAACCAAAATTTTATCAATATCAAAAGTTAATGATAATAAGTCTTGAGTGGTTGCTTGACAGAGGAGACTAGTGGCAGTGAGACTCAAATCAAATTATTTAAATGACATGATAAAATTTCAAATATTGAGCTATCAGAGCAGAGAATTCCACAAGTTCAGCTATAAAACTCATGGTTTTCACAAAATTTTCGCATTTTTGCATTTCGCATTTTCGCGAAATTTTGCTTCGTTCTCGCTTCATTTATTTTTGCGAAAAAATGCTAAATTTCGTGGGAAAAATGCAAAATGCGACCGAAAATTTTTGCATTTTTTCGCGAAACGTTTCGTTTGCTGGAAACCCTTTTTTGAAGATCAAGTTTTGAAAAGTTTTAAGAACTAAAAAATACATTAAAAATGTGTTGAAACATTATCCCTAATCTAACGTTTTAGAAATGGATAATAAATAAACTAAACATATTTTTTCATTTTTTTAATGCAGATTATAGCTTTCAATAGTTTAACGTTTAACATTTGAAAGGATGCAATTCTGTAAATTAAAATATTTCACAACTATTCTCTGAATATTAAATTTATTAATCTAACATTTGATATATATTTAATGAAAACATTGTTCATAAAACGTAAGGTTATGAGGGTTAATTTCAAAGTTTAACAAAAGACAAACAAAAAAATACAATTCTGCAAATTAAGACGGTTTAAAACGTCTCTCAGCTCCATTAGTAGAAGCAATGACTGATGAATACGATGGCTAAGACTAGTGGTTGTTATACAGGGGCGTACGAGGGCTTTTGTTTAGGGGGGGGGCACAATTTTTGGGTCCCCCCTTGGCAACATTGTGCCCCCCTTAAAATCCCTTTTTTGTGTAAAAATATTGATACCTTTTTTAATTTTTTTGCCCCCTCCCACCTGGACTTGTTTTGTTCAACATAAAACACACCAAAAAGACTACATTTTTGGGTGGTTAATAACCTTATAGAGTCTAAAAATTATTCCTTTGCTTGAAAAAGTAACTTTTTAACTTTATAAATTTATCACTTAACTCCATCACAGCTAACTAAATCAATATCACAGCATCATTAAAAATTATATTTTTACTAATAATCGAAATTTCTTCTGAAATTTTTAGATAGAATTTACTCAATCTACATATTCACCAACTCTTTTAAGCTACAATTTTCTGGGATTTGCTTGCACAAACATTTCAATGATTTTTTCAGTAGAGAGCTCAGAAAATCCTTAATATTATCAATTGCATTTTTAATTAAAAGATAGTTTTTCCACCTTTGTAAGGTTTGGTTGTATAAAGGCTATAACACTAATCACGAATTTTACTAACATTGAATTTATAAATAACAATACAAAAATAACTAAAAATTCGCTAGGAATTATAATTTTCTAATCCCTATCTTTGCAAACTGATGTTGTAGACTTTTGATATTTCAAACCATGAATTCTGGTAGTGGCGAAAGTCTAAATTTTAACCGTCAAAGTAAACCATCTATAGTTTTGAAGATATACTGAAATCTAGACAACTCTGAAAGTACGTTATAGTCATCAAATGTTTAGAAAGTCTCGACTTCAAAGTGTCGCAACGCCGTGGCTTTTGGTTTCACCTCACAAACTCATTTATACTTTTTTGTAGCCCTAGACATTTACATTTTTAAAATACAATGCGCTTTTTTCTGCCTTAAGTTTAAAGGAGTATTAGGAAAAATACTGCTTGATTTTTGCGTGCAAATCTTTGTTTGCAGTGATAAAGGTATTACAAACTAGAGTTTGATGTGAAGTGCCTTTAGTTAATTATCGTCATGACTTCAAACTATTGTTCATTTTAAATGAATTTAGTGCTTGTAATATTTTCATCAATAATAATTTCCACTGGAGGGTTAGTTTGTATCGGAGAAAGAAAAAAATTAAGCCTCAGATGAAATCATTTAAAACTATTGTTCCACACGCAAAATTGGGTTGCCTTGCCGATTTTCAGAAATTGGGCCTTGTGACTATCGATTTTTTAAGGTCGTCATTTGCACGTTAAAAATTTCAAAAAACCGACCATTAAAGGAGGGCGTTGCCCGATTCCTGCAATGCTACCTTTAAACCTTTATCTGATTAATAATTTGAAAATATCAGCGTTTTCCAAGATTGAAAAGTATTTTAAATCTCAGTTATCCTTGATCAGAAAACTTTGTAAATGAAGGGTTACTTGAAATTATGTCTCTAGTACCTTTAAAATATGCCATTTGAGTTGAAAGTCTATTGCTAAAAACTTTCTTTAAATTCTTTTTTTAAATTGTAAGACACGTATTAAGTAAAAAAGGGGATTAACACTATTTTTTAATATACTAATTTTTTAGCGGGTCATGATTCAGGATGAAAAATATAAAAGTAAAAATGCAAATATCACAGAAAAAAATTTAAGAATCTAGTTCATCTTGAATGCTTTCATTTAAAAATATGGCTATCGGTAGCAAATCTATATTCCGAAAATTACATCCTGTAAAAACGTAATCCTGACTTCTATTTATTGAACAATTCTTAATAAATTTAGACCTCATCATTAGGTGCAACATATTAATGAAAGTTCTGTTTATTTTTTATCAGAAACGAAGCATATAAACACGTGTTCAGTAAAACGAATTCAAGTCCTCTAAATATTGTTCTTATGAAGCGTAACGTAAGAAATGTTCACGTCGAAACGTTTGATACAACATTTCATATAGAATTTTTTAGAATCGAAACAACTAAATAGGGATATTTGCCAGTTGTAAAATAGGGAGGCAAAACAAAGTTCTCACTATATAGGGTTTGGAAAAATTGTAACGTTAGAAAAGTTGTATCTAAATTTAAGTTCTTAACGTAATTAAAAGAGTTTATATTTTAAAAGTTTAGATAAAAAGTTACGTCACTAAAAAATATTGAAACATTCAAGTATAACACTTTAATAACTTTATATTAATACATATTAATACAGAAGGCAAAATCAGGGACCATAAAAAAAATTATAGAAATAATTCAAGTAAAAATCCTCTGCTAATAATTCTTTGTCTATGATCCCTCAATACTGTTAAAACAGTACATTGTAGTACCCTGTACCCTAAAGCACTCTGTATTCCCTGTTAAATCAGTTTCCATTAAAAGATTTTCGAATTACAAATTGGTGTTTTTGCCATTCCTCCCTCCAATTGATCATCAGCTGTTTAGTTTTAAACCATCAACAGAATGTCTTTTATACTGTTTTACACAAATGAAAATAATGCAAAACTAGAGTAAAGTGCAACCCAGAAAGCTTCTTTAAGTTCTAAATATTTTTGTTCAAAATTAAAATTTTGTTTGGTTTGGCAACTTTTTTTTGCAGAATCTTTCCTACTTTCTGAAAGGTTTTACATCGATATGTTTAAGGATATCTACTCGATATAAAGCAATATTTATTAATACTTATTTTGACTCAAACTCTTAACTAAATGAATATAGAAAAAATATGCCGGTTTAAGAAAGTTTTAGATAGATATTTGCAATTCTCCAGAACAAAAACTTTTATCAAAAATTAAACTTAAAAAGTTTTATAGAAGTTTTTAAAAATATGCAAAAAAAATCATTTCTGACACCCCTAGACTTAGTACGCCAATATAATTCACCAAAACCATACTGCAGTCCTTCAATTATCATACAGGGAAATTTTCATCTTTATAGTCTTTTTCGTCTGGTGCTGGGAAGTTCTTAAACCATTGTTCATTTTGATTTGTCAAGTTTTGTAAGTCCGTCAAGCTGTATATTTGTCCTTCTTTTAAGTCATGTGTAATGTCGTCTTTTGTAACTTTACGTAGTTCACGCAGGGGGGTATTCTTTTCGCTTCCATTTTCAGGGTGAAATGCCCTGCTCAAAAAGTCCGCAATACAGAATGGTTCGTTTTCTAAAGGTGATTCATATTTTATTTCGTAATTTATGTCAAAATTGGCAAGGCGTGCTCCTAATCTTGAAAGTTTTAAGTTTGGGCCGGTTTGGTTATTTTTTAACAAAAACAAAATATTTTTCGCGTCATTTAATGATCTCGATTTTGCTGTGATAAAGGAGGGGTTGGAATCCATAGTGGAGAAGAAGGTTGAGATAATGTTCAACTAAACATTATTAATCAATGCTCTAATACAGGTTCATCAGCTCTCGGTAGATGTTGTCCGAGATCCTCTAGAGTGGGAGAGGTCAGATGGGTTGACCTTCTCCTTCCGGTGCTTGTCGTAGAGTGTTGAAGACCTGGGGTTCTTTCCATCATCAAGAATTAGATAACGATACGAGTTACGAAGCATAATAATATTCTTTACAAAATTATGATATATTAAACATCAATTATGTACAAAATAAAACGAGCACTATTTAACTTCCTTTTCTTATTTACTAGTTAGAATTGCATAATGTAAAGTATATTTAAACTAATCGGTTCTTTACGATGGGGGGGAAGTGATACAAGAAAGGGAGGGGGAAGGGGTTAGGACCACTAAAAATAGTCATTTCTTTATTGGTATTTTGTCCAGACACCTGGGGATTCAGATTCTACAATTGTCAGGTGCAAGATATTAGATCTATGGGAAAGAATAACAATTCCAACGGATATCTATTTTTAACGTTGATATTGTCTGAAATCAAGGATTCAGGAAAACAGGGATTCACTACAAAACATCCCAACGAATGATTTGACAGGTTCTTTATCCTTTTCTTCAGACATAGAAAACTTCCACAGATATAAAAATATGAGTTCCTTATATTTCCAAATGATTCTATGTTGATATTTTATTTTATATTGATTTTTTCTTATATTGATATATTTTTTTTTTAAATTGGCTCGAATCTAAGTATTTTGTCAGTTTTAATTAAAACTTCTGTCTCATTAATAAGTTAATGATTTTTATCAACTATTATAAGAGCTATAAAAGTAACAAAATGGAGACAAATTGAAATTAAAGATAAAAATAAAAATTTCTTTGAACTCATACACCAACCTTTTATTAAACAATTTTCGACTATTAGTTCTGCATTAAAAATTTTCTGAATATAATAAATTCATTCATTTATGGTAATTATACTTCAAGCCTTATACTTTACTGAGCTTTTAGGGCGCTTCGCGCCCATCTTATAATTCAACTGTGAACATTTACTTTTCATATCATTGCAAAACAAAAACAAAAAAAATTTCGCGGATATAAAAAATTCGTTAATTTTCAATAATTTCAAAAATCAAATTTGTTAGAGGCAAATTTTTGAAAATTCAATCATCAAAAACAATTCCCTAGGGTCTCATAAGGTCCCACACAAAATTTGGGCTGGATCGGTCAGCCGTCTTGACGTTTATTGGACATCAATCGGAAAGCAGACAGAAAAACAGACAAGCAAAGTATATATCGATAAAAATAATCATAACATAATATTTTTTAGTCTTTGGGTTTGATTAATAAATTTTAACATTTTCTAAGGTTTTAAGGTAACAAATTTTATATAAATCTTTTTATTTTTTATATTTGTATAATTGATGCTATTAATAAAGGAGGTATAATGTTGATCCGCTCTACTGCCCATCCGTCCTATATGCCCATCCGCTATACTGCCCATCCGACCTACTGCAACATCTGACCTACGACAGCTGTAGGTCGGATGGGCATATCTTCTTGCCCATCCGACCTATTCAGCAGCTTTTGTCATGCAAAAACCCAAGTAGGGTAGAAATAATTAATTGTAGCTGTCGGACGGCCAATCAATTTTGTAGGTCAGATGGGCACTTTTTGTAGGTCGGATGGGCATTTTTCGTAGGTCGGATCGGGCATTTTTCGTAGGTCGGATGGGCACGTAGGTCGGATGGGCATTTTTCGTAGGTCGGATGGGTATTTTTCGTAGGTCGGATGGGCACTTTTCGTAGGTCGGATGGGTATTTTGCGTAGGTCGGATGGGCATATATTGATCGTAGGTTGGATGGGCACTTTTTGTAGGGGGGACGAGCGCTGCGGCCATGAAAGACCTATAATTTTAACAATTTTTAATAAAATTAGTGTATATTTAAGACGTTATGTTAGGTTAAGCTAATTTCTGGGCCGAGCGCTGCGGCTAGGACGGGCTAGGGGGGGCCGAGCGCTGCGGTCATGAAAGACCTTTATTTCAACAGTTTTTAATAAAATTAGTGAATATTTAGGGTTAGGTTAGGTTAAGCTCATTTCTGGGCCAAGCGCTGCGGCTAGGACAGGCTAGGGGGCCGAGCGCTGCGGCCACATGTCTGGGCCGACCTACGAAAAATGCTCATCCGACCTACGAAAAATGCCCATCCGACCTACGAAAAAAGTGCATCGGACCTACCACAGCTGTTAAAACCACGTGCTTGTAGGTCGGATGGGCAGTAGAGGGGATGGGCGTAGGTCCAAAAATACACCATCAATAAAGGAAAATCCTTGAAGGAGACTTTCCGGATCGTCTTTCCTTCTCTGTCACTGCCAGAGGTCAATGTGTACTTAGTCCAACAGTGTACTGTGCTTTCTAATAGTCGGATTCGGATTACTTTGTTTACAAAATACTACCGTGTACTTCAGTCGTACTGCAATGGTTACTACAGTTGTATTAAATATAAACGCGGTTGTGAGAGTTGTGATTGTGTTCAGTAATGGATGAAGTTTTGAGGCAAAAGGATATAAGTTATTTTGAACTATTTCCTAATTCTTCAAACCAGGAAGTGTATTTAGAATTATAATATAAATGTTTGTTGAACATTTTATAATGTATTTATTAGTTTATTTGTTCAAGAAAACAACCAAATTAATAGTTAATATGAATTGAGAACATAAAATGAAATTTATATAATTATTATTATTTTTTTGAGGACTGCTAAGCATGATTTTATTTAAGTTTTGTGAAAAACGCTAGAGCTTATATGATCCGTATGTTTTAAAATCGGGTATATTAGAGAACGATTTTTGGATCCCCCCCC
>NW_019396225.1:303148-313861 GCF_000591075.1 Eurytemora carolleeae
CAGAGATTTTAACCTAACCTAACCCTTTAAATAAATAAATACTAATTTGGTCATGTACAAAATTGATAGGATGGGGGGGGGGTCCAAAAATCGTTCACTAGGGCAGACCCTTAAATCGTTGTTTTAGATTTTAAATTTACTTTGTTTAAGATTTAATATGTCGCTGAAGTGCAAGGACAATCGATTAAGGTGTGTATTAGAGTAACCAAGAATACGAATGTTTTAAATGTCGTCTTCGTTGGCAAGATGGTATTTAATCTATTTCTACAATTAGTGTCTGATCAATTGCTCAATCCCGGAGAAATATTTTTATCCCCCCCCCCCTACATCGAAAACTGAACATGAAATTTTTTTTATTATTATAGGTTAGGTTAGGACCATTTCTGTCTAGGGGGACGAGCGTTAGAACAGGCTAGGGGCCGAGCACTGTGGTCACAAGTCACACATTGACCCTGTACATTTTTATGAAGGGGGGCCTAAAATCCTTATCAATGTAATTAGCCGAACGATTTTTTCGAGGGGGCTATAATGAAATTGAGGAGAATCGATATAATCCCACACTAAAAAGTTTAACTAACTTTGTAGCTTCAAGGTCTCTTTTTTTCATTTGTGTCCACAAATAAACATCTAAATGCATGCTAGGCAGGCAATTGGTTAATTTACACATGAATATAAACTCAGCTTACAGGGCGATGATTCATATATCATTTGCTTGCTGGGCGGTAATATGTGAAATATTGTTAGTTTATCCTCTCCACAGCTCTCCCCCGAAGGCCTGCTGGATCTAAACGAGGTTGAAAAAATGTATCCTACTGACAATAGTATCAGGTTCTTTAATGATTTTTCTTCATCATTTTAATCAATTTCAAAACTTTTTTCTCTGTTCACTGTCAGCTTTGATTGATTCTGTCTTAATCCTAGAAAAAATATTTATGAAAAATTTAAAAAGTGAAGTTTTTTATAATTTCAGAGGACTTTTCTTCCAGTGCTTGTTTACTCTGAAAATATTTAAGCATACATAGATGTTTGAAAACCTTTTTAAAAGATGTCTTCATCATTTATAATACAAATTTATCTTTAATTCTATCTCTTTAAGAGTAAGTGTGGAAAGTAATCTCGGAGCCGTGCAGGGAAAGAAGATAATACGGATCAAACCATCGGACAGGTTTATTTTTTGTAAGGTTATATATAGTTTGTTTTATGTTGACTAGGCATCTTCTATTTCAACTTAAAATTGTGGCTCTACCTGTCAGCATTTTCTCTGCGAACAATAGAAAACAAAAACAAAAAAGTAGTTTTTTTAATTTGAAATTCTGAGCATCCATGAACCCTTCTTGGGGTCTTGTGAGGCCCCACAAAAAACTCGATTGGTTCAGCCGTTTTTACATTTATTGGATACTAACAAACATACATACAAACAGACTAGCAAAGTGTATAAATAGATATAGGAGGTTGAAATTTCAATGTTATTTTAATAGTTGAACATTCGATTCGAACATATATGGTATACAATTTAGATTTTAATATGTTTGATTCTTTAAGTGGAAATGTTTGATTTTTAGGTGGAAAAATGTTTGCTTCTATGATGTGAAATTTTTCATTTTAAGATTTGAAACTTTTAATTCTGAAATTGGAAATGTTTGATTTTTAAAGTAGAAATGTTTGATTATTATAAGTGGAAATTGCATATTTTAAATGTTAAAATGTTAAGATTGGATATGTTTGATTTTTAGATTATAAATGTTTGCTCCAGGGTTGAGATGATAGTACAGAAGTTTCTGGACAGTATACCTCTGATCTCCCCTGGAAGTTTTATACTGAGGGTGAGAATTTGTCGCCTTTGTATCAGGAGGAAATATTTTTAGTTTTTCTTAGCTTTCAAACATTTTTTTGACAATTTTCCGTAAAGGTTGAAAAAAATGCGTATTTCCACTAGGTAATTGTGTTTTTGAGCTTAATTAAGTTCGTTTCTTTTTGGTTTGTTTTTTCCTATATTTTCTTTTATGGTCAGAATTTGGCATAGTGTTAGAAAATAAAATGTTTTCAAAATTGTTTATTTTAACATTTCCTTTTCTTATATGCAAAAACTAAAAATGATCCGAAAACAAATGTTTTAAAACAATAATTTTTTAGGATTAAAATATTGTAAAGTTTAAAAAAAGAAAATTTTAAAAGAAGAAAGTTTTGGAATCTTGGAAATTAAAGTTCTATTAAAAATCAAAAAGTAAACGCAAACCTAAACGAGAACCAAACTACTTATGAGACTTAACCCCGTCGTGACGCGAAGAAGGAATGAGGGGGGGGGGGAGATTTCGGATATTATCATTTCTTTCTGTTCAGGATAACCAGGGTTTGATTGTAAAGAGTAAGAAGAGTGTTTCTGAAGCTAGGATTAAGGATAAGGATCAACTATATCTTTCAACATTAGGTAAATATAGGGATAAATTGATTTATTGATGAATTGATTTATTGATTAATGGATTGAAAGATTCTTGATTCATTGATTTATTATTGATTAATAGATTAATTGGTTTCTGGATTTCTGGATTTCTGCTTAATTGATTTATGGATTTATGGATTACTTGATTTATGGATCAATTGAATAATTGATTTATGGATTAATTGATTAATTAATTAATTGATTATTTGATTAATTGATTAATTGATTAATTGATTATTTGATTAATTGATTAATTGATTTATGGATTAATTGATTAATTAATTAATTGATTATTTGATTAATTGATTAATTGATTAATTGATTAATTGATTAATTGATTAATTGATTAATCGATTAACTGATTTATGGATCTATTGAGCTATGGATTAACGAAAGAATTAAATGAATGGTTTAATGTATTAAATCATGAATGGATTAACTAAGGATGAATTGTTTCATGAATTCATGAATGGAAGGATCAATCAACGGCTTTGTTTTTCGATAATGTCTTCAAGGACCCTTTATTAGGGTATTATAGGAGACAACCGTTTTTTCATGATAAAACTAATATATTTTTTGTGTTAAATTCATGATTAAATTATTAAATTGAATTAGAATCTGAACGAGCTCTATTCTCCTATACAAACTGGTGTCAGATATCGTGGCTTTGTGCTATATTTTCTATCAGGTTAATTACATAAATTACGCCATAAAGGGACTATAAGCGCATTTCAAGTGACCCTGGGACAAATTTCTTGGATAAAGGAGAAATACCAGGGTTCCAGATGAACGGATTTTAAGCGGATTTAGCCTGTTGTCACGATGGCTGTCGGGCGATTCCAGATTGGGGATCTTTTCTAGATCATTACATAATGATAATAATGGTGGCTATTCCAGATTTACAACGCTTTAGTTTCGCTAAACTGCTCATTTCATTTGTGGTTTCTCTACAAAAATTACTTGCGCATTTCTTCCTTATAAGAAGTAAATGGAGAAATTATCAGAATGAACACTTTTCAAGTCAGGAAATTTACGGTATCCTCCACATTAATCAGATTAATGGTTCAAGGAGGGGAGGAAGGCCAGCCGCATCAATTTCTCGTCCGAACCACATTCTCCTCATTTTCTCGTCCGAGCCACCTCGGAATCCTCGTCCTTTGATTATTTTGTGTTAAAAAGTTTCCAATTCTTAAAGATAAACCTATTGTTTAAAAATCTGGCCACGTTAGGGCATAAAATATGGATGGACTAAAGTATGCCAATGATTATATCATGTTAGAATCTTCAAACCCATGAGAATGATGTCAAACTTTATTTAGGTAAACTTAAATCTCTTCTGCCTCCGTTATGGCTAACCTTCGTGATATAAAATAAATAGCAAAATATTCGGCATACCGTTGCCTATAATTTTTCCCATGGAACCACCCGGTAATATTCTGTGGTTTTCACTATAGTTAACAAAAAAGATTAAAGTTCTATAAACTTGGAATTATTTGCGGCATTATACACCAGGAATATCTGAAAATGCGCGTAAAAAAGGTGAAAATTTTTAAGGACATTAAACTTGAAATCTTTAATTCAGTTGAAACTTTTACTTTGATTTACAAAAAATTGATATTTCATTTATGCCCTAACGTGGCTTGATTCTTAAAAAATATTTTTATAATGAAGGATTAGACACTTAAAAAAAATAATGTTGAAAGGACGAGGATTTTGAGGTGGCTCGGACGAGAAAATGAGGAGAATGTGGCTCGGACGAGAAATTGTTGTGGTTGGCTTTCTCCCCCGCGTTCAACTGTACCGTTGTGACTCGGGCGTTGCCATCTTTGCATGAAGGGTTACTTGAAATTACGCTTACAGTCCCTTTAAATAGAATATAGACGAACTTCAAGTTATCCTCCTTTTCTTAAAGTGGCACCCTGAATTCTGTAATTATATTAACTTGGAAGATATAGACCTTTTTCTAATTGTCAATTTTCTACCTTGTATCCCATACAAGTCTCTTTCTTAAAGAACCCAAAATTGAAATTTCCAATTTTTAGGTAGAAAAACGAGAATATCTACCTCAATTTTTGCACCAAAGTGAGACCCATAAATACGAAGACGGTTTTTAGACTCTATTCATAAAAATAAATAGTCTAAAGAAGATGAAACACAAAAATTGGGCAGTGTACACAGACCCATTTCACATAATAATTTGTTTTTAACCCACAGAGCACAAATACAACGAAATTAATGTCATATTTCTTATAAAATGTGGATTTTGTAAATGATTTATCTAAGAAATGTCTGTTTAAACAAATACAAATAACAAAATCCATAAAGATATTTTTGATTAGAAAAGATTGAAACAACAATTACTCTACATGTTTGTTATTAATTTATTGATATATTTAGTATTCTGGGGGGATGTTTTGGTGCTTATTTCTCCAGTAGTCCTTCACCTTATGTATACGGGGTTGTTGTGGATGCAGGTTCAGTACATACATCAGTGTACACTTACAGGTCAGCTTTTCCTCATCATGTACAGTACATATGTCCGTGTACACTAACAGGTTAGCCTTCCTTAACCATATAGAGTACATATATCCGTGTACACTTACAGGTTAGCTTTCCTTCAACATGTACATTGTACAGTACATATATCCGTGTACACTTTTAGGTTAACTTTCCTTTATAATGTTCAGTACTTACATCCTTACATTACTTATTATATATTTTATTTTACTTTTATTTCTTTCCACTAAATTTTTGACGTAAAACATGTTAGGTTCTTAGGAGATAAGTTTAATGGAACTGGTATCATAGAAGAAGTGTCTTTTTGTGATATGGGAGAGGTAACATTTTCCTAACAAAGTTTAAAGATAGTCTTCGATCATGGATAGCCATCCATATAGTGTCAAAATGTTAATCACTTTAAAGGGTGCGTGACATAAAAGCTTTCTTTAATATGGTTTACCTTTTAACACTAAAAGCTCTAAAGCAAAACCTAAAAGGATTTGACTGAAAAGTCTTTTAAATTGAAACTAGAAGCAAGTAAGATTGGAATATCATTTATTTAGATTTGAAAATCATTTATTTAGATTGGGAGATCATTTGATTAGATTGGAAGATCATTTGATTAGATTGGAAGATCATTTGTTTAGATTGGAAGATCATTTGATTAGATTTGAAGATCATTTGTTTAGATTGGAAGATCATTTGTTTGGAAGATCATTTGATTAGATTGGAAGATCATTTGTTTAGATTGGAAGATCATTTGATTAGATTTGAAGATCATTTGTTTAGATTGGAAGATCATTTGTTTAGATTGGAATATCATTTGTTTAGATTGGAAGATCATTTGTTTAGATTGGAGGATCATTTGATTAGATTGGAAGATCATTTGATTAGATTGGAAGATCATTTGTTTAGATTGGAATATCATCCTTCAAGGAGAACCCTGCTGGAATAAGAGCACTCGTCAATTCTTCTTGTTTAAGGAAATTTATTAATTTTTCATTCGTTTAAATATTTCTTAATTTGCTAAATTTATTTATTTTAAGTTGTTAAGGACAGATCATTATTTATTTTTAAATTTTTTCAGTGACCTTTATTAGGCTTACAATTATTCTCATACCCTTTCTGCAGTGTGCATTGTACACTGTACACAATAAACTCACAGTACTACGGTAATCATTAAAGAGATATTATACAGGGTGTCCCAATAAACATTTTAAATTAAGAGAAGACTTGAAAGAGATCTTAGGATTCCGATATATGGAAAATGACGAAGAGTAAAACTCGCATGAAATTTCTAAAATTTAATCTTCCTTCTTTGTATTTAAAAAATGCACGTTTATATTAAAGATTTGATCAACCTTAGTTTTTTTAATAGATTGGAATAAGAAGTCAAAACTTTTAAGAGTTGTGAATCTGCGATAACAAATTGATCTACATATTCTGCAGTTTAAATTTAAAAGTTTTCACATTGGATATCGAGATCGAGCGTTCATGATTAAATATATGATACTCAACACAAAAACTTTCACCTCTGCACAAATTTCTAAATATCTAAATGTCAATTTTGATGGGGCAAAAACAGTTAACCATATTTTGGAAACTTAACGACTACTTTTATATAATAATGCCGCATGGACAAAGACGATATAGAAGTCTCATGTTTATTGGGACACCCTGTACAGGAATTTTTTCTTTGTTCGTTTTAAATGTTAATTTTATTCCTTTGACAGTCATAAACAATTAATGATATTGAAAAAGTAGGAAAAATGAAATAATTATTCTGAATAATAGAGATTCAGCCCCGCAGATATACTTAAAGGGAAGCCATGTTTTTCCAATGTATCTGGGAGGGTAAGTAAATATATCTGGGAGGGTAAGTAAATGTATCTGGGAGGGTAAGTAAATGTATCTGGGAGGGTAAGTAAATGTATCTGGGAGGGTAAGTAAATATTCTTATCTTGAGATCCTAAGATATAAACTACGGGGGTGCAAGGACGCAGTGCCCCACCACAGACTCGCTGGATATCGGATAACTAAAAAACACCAAGAAAAAATTAGTTATATCTCTTGGAACACCAGACATTTAAAAGATTTTTTGGCGTTTAGCACAAAGTTCAGCCACACCCTTTAATTAAATCCTGCATACGCCCCTGCCATATTGACCTCTGTTAAGGAAAAATTATTTTCTCATGTAAAAATCCCGTGTTCATCTCGTGAAATAAATTCAGGTTTTCCCTGTGTAAAAACTCGGTCTTGGACCCGTGCCTGGTTGGCCCCTCAACTACTGGCTGGATAATAATATTTCTACTGTTAGAACTGCTGGGATGAGAACCCTGCGCCTAGTTGACCCATATACTACTAGCTGGATAATGGGAAACCTGACCAGAGCGCTGGATAGACTGACCGGTCATAACACGGACTCAAGTGTTGTTACAGGAGAGATGGAGGTAGATCTAGACCATAGAGTTTGTTAAGTTTGGAACTCAACCAATAAGAACAGAAAATTCTGCGAAATGTTTTATTGTTATCGTTAAGTAATGGTCGTTTGAAAAATATTAGTTGTTTTGGAAAAATTTCCTCTTAAATATTTATTATTTCTAAATATAATTTTCATTTGTATTCTTGAACGAAAGAATAATTCAATTGATACCCTTAAATATTCATCTATTATTTGTAACATATCTTTTATTGTTACTATTTACGAATGTAAGGGAAGGGGGTTAAAAGATCAATCAGTAAAAGATGAAATAAGCATGATCTAAAATATTATTAAAAAATTAGGCTTTAAGCGACCTTAAGCGTAATTTCAATTGACCCTCCATGCAAAGATGACAATGACAATGACAACAGTACCCTTGAAACCTTAATCGGATCAAAATTGTGGAAGATAACGCCGTTTTCCTGACTTAAAACCGGTTAAAATCTGAAAAGATCTTCTTTGCTTCTTGTAAGCAAGAAATGCGCAAGTCACTTGCAAAGAATCCGCGAATGAAAATATACAAATAAAGACGTGGATATATAAGTCAAATGTAAATCGGGCATTTACATCACTTGAAGTTACGCTTACCGTCGCTTTAACAAGTTAATACCAACTAGACTTGGCATTTAACTTCAAGAGACAATCAATATTAGGACAAACGAAAAGAGTTAAGTCTTTGCCAGAGACTCAAATTAATTTCTTTCCCAATATCTTTTCATCCTGATGATGTATACCTTTGATATTTCTAACAGAACTCAAAGTCAGAATTGTTGATGGTCTACGAGATTGGGTTGCAAAGATTTCGGGATTAGAAAATTTGAGTTTGTGGATGAGACTCAATGTTTTGGACATTTTTCCGACCCCTAATTCAGAAACGGAAATTACTCTTTTGACTATTGTTAAGGGTTTAACTGGTTGGATCTCCACCAACTACCTGGAGGGTCAACTTGGAGATTTCAACATTAAATCCAGTATGTTGGCAGCTCGTGGGCCTAGTACGCTTGGGGCTTTAGACTGGGGAGGGGCTTCTGCTCAGATTACTACAGAGGTTAACGTTCAACGTTTTTAATACCTTATAGACTTATTTAACCAAAAAAAGATATATTTTTCCAAAAAGATTGAAACTAATACCTTAATTAAGTTACTGCTTGGTTTTAAAATGAAAGGGCGTATACAAGTTGTAATGAGGGGGCAAAGCTATTAAATATGTTTACTATATAGTTTAGTTTAATACGAAGAACATTTTAATTTCTCCTCTTCTAAACTCCAACTCATACTTTCCATTTCAAATTGAGGTGCAACGTCATTTTAATTGACCTTTAATTCATTTAAAGATTATGGCTTAGTTTACAATCACGTTAAGAGCGGTTTTATAAGAACTGAACACGTGCTACTCCAATTTTCTAATCCCTGAATCACATAAACGTGATGATTTAAATTTTTGATATTTTAAACTTAAACAATTTTTTATAACAGAATTTTTTAGTTAGAAATATTAACGAGTGTAAGACATCTGAATGCAAAGATATAAGAATTAGAAGATTAGAAGGAGTGTTCAGTTCCTATAAACTAGGGGGGGGGGAATGACACTAACCCTAAAAATTAATTGTTATCCTCTAAAAAAATTATTTCCCAACTAGGGGGGCTTAAATAATTTTTCTTTCTATGGGGGTGGGGGGGGGGGACTTAGCACCCATTGACCCCTAAAAACCTCTGAAACCCATAGATTTCAAAACTCTGCTGAAACTCGACTTTACTTTAGTCGTACCAGAACTCGACTTTAAGCTGAAATTTTTATACCACTTATGGATTTTTCAACTCGCCAAAAACTCAACTTTAAAGTCAAGATTACGTCGACTTTTAAGTCGAATTTTTGTCGAATTTTTCTCGATTTTTAGTCAACCTTTTAGTAAACTTTTTATACCACTTTTATACATCCATCTAAATTGTCACACCTATACATATTCATCGTCACTACTTCTTGTTCCAAGTGTTTGATTAGTAAGGAACTGGAATGAAAAAGCCGACTTTATTAAGACTTTTTGTTCCAAGTTTGTGGACTAGTTATCAAAAGTCTACTTTTATCCGAATATAAGTCGACATTTTCTAAAATAGTTCAAACACTGATTAGATAAATGTATTATAGGTGGCTAAAGAGGATGCTACGCATAACATTACTCTCTATGGGAAAAATTACAATCTCAGGACATTATCTCATCTTTGTTTTGGACAGGTTAGTTTTTTATACTTAAAGTAAACAAGGCATCTTCGATTTTAACTTTTAATTGTTGCCCTATCTCCGTCAATTTTAATTTTTTTAAATTATCAAACAATAAAAAAAATGTTCAATATTTTTTCGTGGATTTTAAAAAATCTATTTTGAACTTCCACAAAACCTTCAATTGAGGTGCTACGAAAAATTTGGGCCGAACTAATTCAGTCGTTTTTACCTTCATTTAATATAAACAGACAAACATATATTTTGTTTAATATACTTTATTAGTTTACCAGCTTGATAACCTTGTGTTGCACACTCCCAGTGTACTCATAGTTACTTTCCTTTTAAAATACGATTTTAGCTATTTTTCTTATGGACCCACTCAACTTAGAAACAGAGATTACAACTATATACATTTATATAAATTTTTCTTGCCTGGTTCATTGGATCCATAATTTACCAGATTCTCAATTCAAAATAGAACTGGGATGTATATGTATAGCAGTAACCCGTCCATGACTGATGATGAAGGATTCTTCCAAGGCCTTCTACGAAAGTAGAACCTAACCATTACAAAATTATTATTCAATGATCAGAGAAAAATGGTGTAATGGTTTGGAAAGGGAAATTATTTTTCATTACAAGTCCATGTTCATATCCATGTCCATGGACATTCTTCGAAAATCAATTCTGGAAAAATAAAGTCTCTCAACGATTTCTTATTTTAGAAAGAAGCCTTGTACCGACATAGATCAGCACTTGTTGAAGAGTATTATAAAAACAGTTCTACTCTACCATCTAGGTTAACATTTTTGCACAGTTATTGGGCTGCAGGAAAAAATGATTGATTCTTTGCCACAAACTCTCATTTTCTTAGATCTTTCAAATTATGAATTTTGTCACATCAAATAAAAGTTTGAATTAGAAGATGTTCAAACCATCAGACTGCAAAGATACAGGGATAAAAAATTGGAGTTTATTGCAAAAACTCAATTCCGGATTTACTAAAACTGGAACATTCGGCCCCTAGTCGCGGCGATTGGTCCCTTGACATACCATGGCTCAACCGCAGGA
>NW_019396226.1:0-35163 GCF_000591075.1 Eurytemora carolleeae
AATATTTATGGAGTTTAACCTGTTTTTAATTTTAATTTTAAGTTTTACCCTTTGTCGTTTTACCCTTTGTCGCGCTTTTGACCCTTTGTCGTTTGACCCTGTGTCGTTTGACCCTGTGTCGTTTGACCCTGTGACCCTAAAAATAGGTTATTTTTTATTCTGTTAATAGTGACTTGCAACTGAGAAAAGTAAGGGAGAGACTTTATTACATTTTAAGATACATATCTCCCTGATTGTAAACATGGTAAAAGGTACTGTTGTGAATCATACATGAACGCTTTGAATTAAGGGTTACTTTAAACTACGCCGACAGTCCTTTAAAGCTGTAATTTTTTCATTAATAAAAAAATGTTGACACACGTTGAAAATTGAATAATTTTAAAAAAAAGAAATTTTAAAAAACTTAAATATTTTATTCTTTGTACTTTCCCCCATCCCTTCCCAACACTTGCAGACTGTTTGATTTTGTACATTTTTTTTGTTAATTTGTTATTTAAAAGTTGATCTGACAGGATGCAATATGTCAGGTTGGGCTGTATTACCAGTATTTAAGAACCAGTTTTGAAAGTAAACAAACTTTTGGATATTTTAGTTTTCATCTATCCATCCATCCTTCAGTAATGTAACGTTTGATTAGTTAGGGTCCGTCCAAGTATACGATTTTTGGTTAGGTTAAGACAATTTCTGGGCCGAGCGTTGCAGCTAGGACAGGCTAGGGGGCCGAGTGCCGCGGTTAGGACAGGCTAGGGGGCCGGGCGCTGCGGCTACATGATCAATTATATCTATGCACAAAATTGATAGGAGGGGGGAGGGGGAGGAGGGGGTTCAAAAATCGTTCTATAGGAAATTACCGATAGTTAATACAGAGAGCGTCATCAACAATGAGTGAATAGAAAATATCATCGTGAAACTTTTACAAAAATGATTATGCAATGTTGTAAGCATGAACATTTTGTAATTCAATTCATGAGGCGCATGAAGGATGGAGGGGCAGAAAGCCGTCCCCACTTGGAAATTGTGAAGACGGAAATATGACTACGAAGCACAGAAAATGACTTGATTTTTCTCGACATTGTGAAATTTTAGAAAAAGGAAAGCTTTACACATTTTTCTACAATTAGGTCAAATTAACAGCCGACACTTGACACTTTTTTAGTGTCAAACTGTCAAGGATCGTCGGCCTTAAAGAACATACAAAAAATAGGTTGATTAAGAAGTTTTTAATGAAACTTTTGTTTTAAACGCACTTGTTAAACTATTGTAACAATAAGGAACTACTGAATACTTGTCTCAAACTCTAATTGTATGATCCTTAAACATATCTTTGTAGCCTGATGTCGTAAACTTTGAATTCCTCAAGATAATATAAATAGTTTGAAACATAAAATATTACATCATCCGATTTCAAAGATATTGGGATTTAAAATTTTGAGTTTGAGGTATTCCAGTTGTTATATCCAATAACAGATCAATGATTAAACTAATTTCAGAAAAAAATGACTTATTACTTGGAGAAAGAATAAAAACCCGAAGAAATAAACAAAATCACAGCATGGAGTTTGGTAAGCTGTCAAACAAATTTATCATAAATAAAATAAATTTATCATAAATAAAATAAATTTATCATAAATAAAATAAATTTATCATAAATAAAATAAATTATAAGGAAATGCTACGAAAAGTAGGCTTGCAGGGGCCGGGTGGGTTAAACCAACTTTATTCTCTATGAAACACTAGGGAAGGAAAATAACGTCGCTTTTCTAGCTTTTATTTGGATAATTTTACATTGTTTTAAAAGCAAACAATGCTCAAGTCACTTTTGTCGAGAAACCATAAATCAGATCTCAAGATAGATAATTCATTCTTGATCAGACTTCAGGCTTCTAAGGGTACCTTTGAGAATCAGACATACTACTTTATGAAATCACATTAACAGTCCCATATATAAAAATGGATATATAATAATGGATATATAATAATGGATATAAATAATGGATATATGGATATATGATAATGAATATATGGATATATAATAATGGATATATAATAATGAATATATCATAATGGATATATAATAATGGATATATAATAATGTATATATTATAATGGATATATAATAATGGATATATAATAATGGATATATGATAATGGATATATAATGATGGATTCTCTTAACAAAAATAAGCGGATTTACGCACACAAAGCAAATGAAATTAACAGAATTTTGTATCCTTTTGAAATAAACAACTACGTTAACTTTTCCTTTTGAAATAAACAACTACGTTAACTTTCTCACCATTATTCCGAAGAAACAGTGCTGGGTACAGTGCTGGATCATGTTACGCCTGTATATTGAAATTACGGCTACAATCCCTTTAAATACAGTGCTGGGTACCGTAGTTATACTATACGCCTGTTTAATGAGTCTCTTGAAATTACGGCTACAATCCTTTTGAAATGAATCCACATTACTGGGCGTAAAGGAAAGGATTCCACGGATAAACATTGATAGATACAAATTTATGGGGCTTCAGAGAGATGCGTCATCTTTCTTCATATCTTCCTATTGCTCCACGTTGTACGATATTGCGTCAATCCTGCTCTTTTTGGAATATATACAACTTAAACCTGGTTAGTATCAATATCTTCAGCGTAAATGTTTCAGAGAAAGCCGTCCCCACTTGGAAATTGTGAAGACGGAAATGTGACTACACAGCACAGCCATAAACAAAGAAAATGACTTGATTTTTCTCGACATTGTGAAATTTTACAAAAAGGAAAGCTTTACACATTTTTCAACAATTAGGTCAAATTAACAGCTGACACTTGACACTTTTTTAGTGTCAAACTGTCAATGATCGTCGGCCTTAAAGAACATACAAAAAATAGGTTGATTAAGAAGTTTTATCACAAAACGGTTCCTCACAAAACGGTTCCTCACAAAACGGTTCCTCACAAAACGGTTCCTTACAAAACGGTTCCTTACACAAAACGTTCCTCATAAAATGGTTCCTTACATAACGGAACACTTTGTGACCCCCCCTCCCCCCATCCCAACGGAAAATCGGGTGCGTAATAATGTTTATTCTGTTTATAATAGAATTACAATTAAAAATATAATATATTTTCTTTTGATAAATATTGTTCGGTTTAATAATTTAATCATAAGTATCATTATATTATTATATAGTGCTATATAATCTAGTCTTTTTAATATAATGTAAAGAGAATAGATAGATTAAAATATAGATAAAAAGATGATAGATAGAACAATAGATAAAAAGAAAGATAGAAAGAAAGATAGAAAGAAAGATAGAAAGATAGATAGAAAGATAAAAGAAAGATAGAAATAAAGATAGAAATAAAGATAGAAAGATGATAGAAAGAAAGATAGATAGAAATATAGATATAAAGGTAGATAGAAAAATAGATAGAAAGATAGATAGAAAGATAGATAGAGAGCTAGATAGATATGGAAAGATAAATAGATGGAAAAGGATGGAAAGATAAATAGATGGAAAGATAAATAGATGGAAAGATAGATATAAAGATAGATATAAAGATAGATATAAAGATAAATAGAAAGATAGATATAAAGAGATATATAAATGTGAGAATGATATAAAGAGAGAGAGTTGGATAGAAAGATAGAAAAAAGATAGAGAGAGAGAGTGACATGAGAAATAGAAAGGGAGATAGAAATTATTAGTAAGGGAGATAAAAAAGATATAAAGAGAAGCAGATAGAGAGAAAGATAGAGAGAAGAGATTAGAAAAAAGAGATTTGAAAAAGTTAAACGAAAAAGAGAGATAGATATGTAATAAATATTGGGTTACAGGATATTCTGTAAACCTGAACTACATTGTACATTATTAACTATCTATGTTTGTAAACTTTTAGGTAAAACCGTTATCAATTTGAACTGCACTTCAAATAAATAGGTGGCAGGATTAGCTTAATCACGTGATATAGATAACTATGTAGGAATTGTATTAACTTTAACTTGTAACGGGACCTCTTTTTCAGATTCCTTTTCTAATAGTTCTAAACATATAAACCCCAAGTACACTAGTTGATATAGAGACTCCATACTGTTTACTGCGTGAGAGGAATCATTCCCTGTTTTGATAAACAGGTTATGGATTATGCCCATTGGTTTGGCATTGATAGATTAAGAGCTTGTGTCCCTGTTGACATTGATAGCTGTTCCTTGTTGAAACATACGAGTTGAGGATCGTGCCTATTGGTTTGGCGTTGATCGATTTACTGCTTTTGTCCATGTAGATGTAGACATTGATAGCTGATAGCGCCCATTGGAAAGCGTTGATCGATTTAGTGATTTTGTCCGTGTAGACATTGATAACTGATCATGCCCACTGATTTGGCGTTGATCAATTTAGTGCTTCTGTCTGTGTAGACATTGATAACTGATCGGGGCTATTGATTTGGCGTTGGTTGACTACGAGCTGGTGTCCTGGTTGACATTGATAGCTGACGAGATTGTGTTTGTATTTAGACATTGATATCTAAGTAAAACTAAATTGTACCTGGAATGATACGTGTTCAAGAAACCGTTCTGGAGTAGGGTATTTACAACAGATTTACATTTACATATAAACTAAGAAAGAGAAAGAAAAATAGAAAGATAGATGGATAGAAAGATAAATATATAGTTAGATAAAAAGTTAGAGAGAGAGAGAGAGAGAGAGAGAGAGAGAGAGAGAATGTTAGAAGTAAGTTTTCTCTCTAAATCTCTGAATGTGTGTATACTCCTGCCTTCAATTCAATTCATCAGTCAGTCAGACAGAATCCTTTGCTTAAAGCACATCTAACAAATTAAATCTATACACTATGTCAGTTTTAACATTAAGATATTGCAAAGTTTCTGTGTTTTTTTTTACTCTTCCATACCTTTTTTAAAAACATTTTAAAATTTAATTTTTTTTATATTCCTAATTATTTCGTTTATTTTTCTTATGTTAATATATTTTTATCTTTTCCTTTCTTTTTCTTACACCTTCAATTCCTTTAGGATACTTCCCTTATTCCTACCTTTTCCATCCTTTCCTTTCCATCCTTTCTTTTCCATCCTTTCCTTTCTTTTCCTTTCCATTCTTTTCTTTCCTTTCCATCCTCTCCTTCCAATCCTTTCCTTTCCATCCTTTCCTTTCCATACTCTCCTTTCCATCCTTTGCTTTCCATACTCTCCTTTCCATCCTTTCCTTTCCATCCTAATTCCTTTCCATCCTTTCCTTTCCATCCTCACCTTCCCATCCTTTCCTTTCCATCCTTTCCTTTCTTTTCCATTCCTTTTCCTTAATAATCTTTTTTTCTTTACTTTCTTTCCTTTCCCCTATCTATCTAATATTCTTAATATCTATCTATCTATCTATCCCTACACAGTTTCTGTTATATACAATATACAGGAAGTAAACGTTATCATATATCTGCTGCCAACATACAGATAAATATTTTAACTTTCAGACGGATATAATGTTCTTAACTCAACAGCAAGAGTAAATTTTCAAATTTCTGTTCATCCCTTGGATCTCCGAATTAAAGTCACAAAATCCACCAAACCCCAAAAACCGGAATTAGTCGAATTACTAATCGTATTCGTTGGAAATTCTGAGTGTCTACAAAAACCGGTTTTTATCCTATACCTGTCCTGCCTCAATACTGCCTGGAAACTCAGGCCTGAAGTCGTGTCAGGCCGAAATCTTCCCAGTTTTGCATGAAACTCGTGGAGAATACGTTTCTCGAGAAATCGAGAAACTACATTTCGTCGTTGGCTAAAAAACGCTCAACGAAAGAAACGAAAGAAACGATGAATCCTGCCGAAGCTCTAAAACGGTCTGCTACGGAGGAGGGGTTAAAAAACGTGAACAGTCTTTTAATGTCTTTAGTTGGTATGTTTTTAGTGAAAAAATATCTTTACAACTAAAACAGGAGAAATAATTTAAATATAAAAATACTGTGTTAAATAAAAATTTAGATTGCAATTTCAAAGTTATATCAAGAGATATAAACATAGGAAGTGTAAAATATTTGTTCTTCTTTTGCAACGGTTTATTTTATATTTTGAAATATTGAATCTTGGGATTAATATCATCATTTTAAGTTTAATATTAAAAAATATTGCAGTTCTCATTTTTTTTTATTTAATGATAAAAATAATAGTTTAATAAAAAAATAATTAATTATTTTTAAGGAACTCCCCGTGGCGCCCTATGTGTAAAGAACAATCCAATTACAGAAGATTACAGGTTAAAATAATAAAATATTAATTTGTTCGTTTTTATTTTCATTTTAGCGTTTTTAGACGTTTTTTGTATGGAATTTAATGCCAAGCTGCAAGAATAGATTTTTAATAGGCAATTTGGATAAAACATTTCGTAATTATATTTTCATTTGAATATCTTATGCACTTGAAGTTATAGAATTTAAGTATAGAATTTCATTATTCGAACATGAAAAAGAAATTGAGATTTCAAATTTTACGAGCTAATAGATTACTTTTTTAAGAAATTGGATCATTTTTTTATAGGATTTTAAGATTGTAGAATTTTAAGGTTAAGAATCATANAGGGGGATAACATTCTTTTAATCTAAGATTCATGTAGATTATCTTTTCTTATTCGATCCTCTTTAGAGATAAGAGAAAACATTCATATAAAAAACATAAATTTTTTGTCAGAAATATAATGATAATTATTTATAACACTGTTAATTTGGTTCGCAGTGTTAAAAAGTTTTTGGACAGAAATTTTCTCTTTATCGAGAAGGTTCAAATCTTTTTAGATTTAGTTTTGTCCTAGCTTTAGCGAGGATAAAATCCTGAATAATATTATTCCTCCCTCCTGCACCATCCTGAAGAACACTATTCCTCCCTCCTGCACCATCCTGAAGAATATTATTCCTCCCTCCTGCACCATCTTGAATAATATTATTCCTCCCTCCTGTACCATCTTGAAGAATACTTATTTTTAAGGAACTCCCCGTGGCGCCCTATGTGTAAAGAACAATCCAATTACAGAAGATTACAGGTTAAAATAATAAAATATTAATTTGTTCGTTTTTATTTTCATTTTAGCGTTTTTAGACGTTTTTTGTATGGCATTTAATGCGAAGCTGCAAGAATAGATTTTGAATAGGCAATTTGGATAAAACATTTCGTAATTATATTTTCATTTGAATATCTTATGCACTTGAAGATTATAGAATTTAAGTATAGAATTTCATTATTCGAACATGAAAAAGAAATTGAGATTTCAAATTTTACGAGCTAATAGATTACTTTTTAAAGAAATTGGATCATTTTTTAAGAAGATTTTAAGAATGTAGAATTTTAAGGTTAAGAATCATAAGATTTTTAGGTCCAGCTTTTATAGATATTATAATTAATGAAAACTATGGACCAAAATACAAAAAATAGAAACTATTTAATATTTATTCTAAATTCATATCTTGTTTATATGGTCAGTTATCAAATTCACTTCTATTAAATTATTAAGTTTATCAATTGATCTTGATCTTGAAGTTTTCTCAAATACCAAACAATTTGAAGACGAGAATGTATAATACTAAATTATCGATTGGAAACCCAGCTTTGTCTGGTAACTAAACTTTCCCTTTACACGTCCCCATCTCAACTTAGAATTGTTTAACAAAGCTAAGAACATTCTCGTGGTTCAACTGAGTTCACCATTCAAAATTAAGAAAAAAAATCAAGGGGTTCATGAGTTATGATCTGACAAACAAACCTTATATATAAACCAGTTTTAATGATTGTTTATGTACAGGATCAGCAGTACAGTACTCGGCCTGGGTATAAACGGGAAAGTAGTTGAATGTTTCAGTCTCCAAGGAGATAAATGTGCACTGAAGGTAAATTTGAGTAAATAAATTGCATCTATTGTTAAACAATGTTTACTTCAGAGAGTTGCGTTAAATGGACTAAAAGTGTACCTTAATTGTACAAAAAGTTTGAATCAATTAAATATTGTACTGAAAATACAAATCTCCTCTGCTGCAACTTTGAATCAATGTTGTAACAATTCAGAATTTTTCTCGAATACTACAATTATACCACATGTGTACACCAATTATACAATTATACCGCATGTGTACACCAATTATACAATTATACCGCATGTGTACACCAATTATACAATTATACCACATGTGTACACCAATTATACAATTATACCACATGTGTACACCAATTGTAGAATTATACCACATGTGTACACCAATTGTACAATTTTACCACATGTGTACACCAATTGTACAATTTCTATTAATCCTACATCGATAACGCGTTAATGGCATCAATTTTACAATGTACAAAGTACACAAGTTTAGAACAATTGTACTGCAGTTCAACAACTTTCGCAGTTTTGAATGCTAAGAATTACAAAAAAAGGTTAGATTTCAATTGAATAATTCTAATCCTTTTTCCTTATTCTCTATCTGGATATATATTTTTTACTTCGGAGAATTCTTATCATTCTTCACGTTTACTTTTTATAGTTTAGTCAGGGGTGTTTATTTTCAAGAAAATCAGTTTTCTTCCCTCCCCCTTTTTGAAAATCATTTTCCCCCCTAAAAGTTATATTTAATTAATTGCGCGGAGGGGAAAAAAGTGTTTAAGGGTTTTATTCGCTGAATTGGGTAAAGGACAAAGGTATCAAAAAAGAACGAAAAAAATTTCATTTTGATGTCACATTTTTCATTTCTCTTATCTTAAATCATCCAAAATGATTTCCGTCTGGGGGGGGGGTTAATTCTGAAAAATATAAACCCCTGGTTAAGTTCTATGAAATCCTAGATAAAAATACTGGTTGTTTAACCTACTCAACCTGCAGTGCATCCAGGATCATCTTATTGAACAAGAAAAATATTTCCAATCTCTTAAAGGGGCAACAGACATAATTCTTTAGTTTAAAGCGTTTCATGCTCAATGCTCACAACACGGTCCCTTAAACCAATTTTTTGGATTTTAAATAGGAAAGGAGGAGCTATTAAAAATACTAATTCTTAGATGCAAAAACTGGATCAATCATGTTNCAAATCATAATAATTATTCCATGAATAATGATAGTAAATTATTTATCTATTTCCATGAGTAGAAATTAGAAACAAATCGTAATAATACAACATTTAAGAACAAAGACATTTTTTACCTACAGTGAGTACCAGAAAAGTGTGAAAAAAGAAGTCGACATCAAAACAATAAATAGTTGTTACAAGCTAATAGCTTTACCAGTAACCTATTATATCACTTTTTAAGTGAAATGGGTCTGTGTTACACTGCATAATTCGTGTGTCTTGTGTTTATTAGACTATTTAGTAACTTAAGTCTAAAGTCGTCTTCCTATTTCACAGTTTTCCGGTTTTCACAGCAGAATGGTATTAATGAAATCTAGATGAAAGGATCAGAAAAAAATTATTTAACGACACAGTATTAACAAATTTACTTTATTTCCAAGCATTTCTTCATTTATTAAAAAATAATAATATTTTCTCAAACTTGATCGTTAAATTAAACCAAGTTTTATATTTGATTTAAATCTTGCAGATTTTTAACCGTTGCGTCTCTTTCTGAAGAATGATCTATAATAAAAAATTAGGGTTCTAAAATAAAATACTTTTTCAACCATATAACGGTTGAGACGGGGGGGGGGGGGGGGGGGTGTTTCCCCCCCCTGGTGTTTATTAGAACGTTTAAACTCCTTCACTTTGTTTAAAAAATGAGGATGCTAAATATCTTTTTTATTAAAAAAGCCATAACAGGGCATTTTTCCTACGCATTTTTTGAACTTTTTAAAAATCCTCCCTTGCACCCGAATCATTTAAGATAGAGGTATATTTTTTATGGCAGGCCTTGATAAATTGGACTATGTATCACACTCCCCTTTCTCAATTCTAAGGGCAAAACCATATAGACAATAAACATTTTATATTATAGATGAAGCTATGTGGTCATAAAGTGGTATAAGTAATTTAGCATACATTAGAAATTTATCAGTTCATATTTACATATTTATCTTTTTAGTTTATGCCATCATTAAATCCATTAATATATAAAACAAGATTCTTTTAAAGGAATTGTGTTTTTGCCACAAACTCAAATTTTTTAATCCCTATCTTTAAATACCAATGACATAGACCTTAGATATTTCAAACTTTTCATTCTGTATAGAACAAATAACATAAGTTTGAAAAATTAAAGGTTTACACCATCAGGTTGAAAAAATTATAGGGAATAGAAAATTTATGGTATCGACTCCATTCCTTTGTCACTTATAATTGGAATCCTAATTCGTGACTTTAAGACATCTCAATGATTGTTTTTATAGAAAAAAAGGAATTAAATCGCATAAAACTGTGGACTCTTTTTCCATTTTTTAGTCGTTAATCTTCAATTATTTTAGGTTTTGAAGGATAATACAAAAAGTCGGAGAGAGATAGATTTGCATTGGAGGGCAGGAGGGTGTAAACACATCGTTAATATCAGGTTACAAATATATATATATATACAAATTCAGAGAGTTCACGCCACTTATTTGTGAGGGGGGTGGGTAACTTTGATTTTTACCTCCTATTATCACAGCCATATCTTAAATCTGAATCTACAAAATATAAAAAAAATAAAATATGATTTTACCTTTTTAAATCGTCATTTAAGTATTGTCCTGTGAGGAAAGCTCTGTGTGTAATTATAGAAGGCATGATCCATTAACCAGTTGAAAACGTTGTAGACCGTCTTTAAAGTCGCATTCTTTAATTTGGTATATTATTTTAATATTATTTTAATTTCCTTCAGTATTTTTTTTGGATTTGTATTTACTAAAAGTACCTTTTTTATTTATGTTTCAAGGGGGATGAAGGTTGAGCATAAGTTTTTTCTTTGATTAAAAACTTTGAAAATAAATTAGGCTTTGAACGATATTGTGGAAGGTAGAAATATAGCGGGAGTGGAGAGGGGGGAGGGATGTGTTGTAATAGCGGGAGTGGAGAGGGGGGAGGGATGTGTTGTATAGTGGAAGGTAGAAATATAGTGGAGTGGAGAGGGGGGAGGGATGTGTTGTATAGTGGAAGGTAGAAATATAGTGGAGTGGAAAGGGGGGAGGGATGTGTTGTACATCCTAAAGCGTATATTGCATCAAGAAATAAAGAATGTATTGTAATTGTAGGAATGTATTGTAATAAGAAGTAAAGCTATTTTGTAATTGTAGGAATTTATATTATACCTTAGAGTGTATATTGTATTAAGAATAAAGAATATATTGTAAATTGAAGGAATGTATTGTATTTTTACATGTTCAAAGTGTGACCAAATCAGGTCTAACTGGAACAGTACCCATGTACTTTGTTTCAAATTTCAAATCCAAAAAGGTACCAAATTGGCCACACGTTTCATTCTGTGTTTCATTCATAAAAAGTGATAACTCTTGCGCGTATTGTATCAAGAATACAGATTATATTGTATATTGTAGGGATGTATTGTATAAAGAATACAGATTATATTGTATATTGTAGGGATGTATTGTATCAAGAATACAGATTATATTGTATATTGTAGGGATGTCTACGAGAATACCTACAACGGAGTCAAGTGCTTACTGGTAGTTATGGAGTGGTGAGTTTTTTGTCATTTCTTACAAAAACTAGTTATTTTTTTATTAAATTAGATAAAATTTTCTAAATATACCTGAAATAAATGACTTTTTAAATTTAAAACTTTGAATGAAGTATTTCCTAGAGCAATCTAATTTTGTATCGTATTGCAATAGGTGCAAAATAATAATCAATCTAATTTTGTATCGTATTGCAATAGGTGCAAAATAATAATTTGTAGAAAGTAAGGTTTATCCCAGAGAAGGGGGATTTGTGTGTCATTTAATTTGACGTATTAGAACTGCTAAAAACAATAACAAAGTATGTAAAAAAACTTGAAGAATCACGCGATTGAATTGCAATTGAGGAACCGAATACATCTCGTCCTGGTTGGTTCAAGATCGCTTTTCCATTTAAGGCGTATATATATATATATGCCGACAAAAAAGTAAAGAAGATGAAAGTGATAAATTTATGTTTAATAGCTTTTATTATGATCGAAAGTTGCAGATTGCTGGCACAAAGACTGTCCCTTTCTTTAACACGTGATTCATGAAGAGTTTAAAAGCAATAAAATAAATAAAATAATATTTAAATATGTTCAGTATGGAGGGAGGAGAATTATTTACAAGAATCCAAGACAGAACTGCTTTCAACGAGAGAGGTCAGAGACAGAAACTTAAGATATTAACGAGAAAACCAAACCGGGTTTCAAGGAATCAAAACTGGGTTATATAATTTTTCGTAAAAGTCATTTTAAAAATGAATTATTAAAAAGTAAAATGCGTTTTTGATATTTGGTCAGTTTTCTTTAATCAAAGCATAAAAAAAGAATTCTAAATCCAAACTTAAAAATAAAACTTAAATTTAGCTTTTTGTGTCAAGAAGTACAAACAAACTGGATCTAATATTTCAAATAATTCATCTCAGCTACATTTTTACAGTTTACTAAACGAGGATAGTTTTCAAGTATTGAAATATTATAATCTATAAGTGAAATTTCAAGTTATTAAAAGATCGCTAATTGACAGTTTACAGTAAATTGAAATTAAATTATAAAAAGTGAGAAACAGTCAAATTCAAACGAAATTGCAAATTTTTTACATTTTTTTCGCCTTCTGTGATTTCAAAGTATGTATGGAAAATTTAAGTTGGTTTCTTAAAGTACTTTTATGCTTTTGCGTATTAAATGAAAAACATTTTCATAATATGTTTTTGAAACAGCTCAATTTAGTTAATTTTGTATTTTATTTATCTAAGAAATTAATTCCATTCTTATCAATCAACCTTTCTGACCTAATAATTCATATAGAGGGTTCCTCACAAAACTGTTCCTCATAAAACGGTTCCTCACAAAACTGTTCCTCATANCAACTGTTTTATTTTAAATATAACGATCACTTCCTTTGAATTGCTTTCATAAAAATTTTACAAAAGTTTATAGATTCATTTCATACAATTATGATATAATCTTTTTTAAGCCAACATTTCTGTTTAAAACTCTTGTTGTTTTTTCTCCTGTCTGAACAGCTTGGCAATGTAACACATAAAATATAATTGCTAAACTGTTTGTATATTTAGAAGCTGCTGAGATTGTGAAGGATATCTGTGTTGCTGTAAAGTTTCTTCATGATTTAAATATAGCGCACAGAGATCTTAAACCAGAGAACCTATTATACACAACAAAAGGTAAGTTTTTTCATCTCAAATTATCCTTTTTTTACAGGCGTACACAGGGGTGAGGGGGCATTGGAATTTCACCCCCCATCCCCTGGATCAGTTAAATCTATGGTTTACAGGGGGTTTTCAGTTCCCATCGGATGCGGAGACCCTCTTTGAAAGAAAATATTTAAACCCCCTTGGACAAATTCCTTTGTTTTCCCCTTCTCGATTTTGCCAATCTAAATCAAGTTTTCATTTTTTTCATTCAATCAAAACTCATTAAACCACTTGTAATAACAGCTTAAGTTTAAAATTTTCCAACTGTGAGAAGATTATCGCTCATAATTAAACTAGTCTATATTTACTATCTTTACAGTTAGACCCATAAAATTGTGGAACAGAAAAACGGCATAATAGCAAGACTTTCGGTTCATCGGACTATTTAAAGTCATAACTTGAGCCTAAAAGTCGTCTTCCTATTCTAAAGTTCTCAGTGTAGTGCATAGCTTTATGACAACTCTGAAATAAATGCATAAAGACTACAGTTTATACCAGTTATATCCAATTTGATATCACTAAATTGAAAATGAGCTAACACATGTTAAATTTTCTCTTGTCTTATTGTTGTTGGAAGTTTATTATTTAATCTTAATTTTACAAACGAAATATCTACTGTCAAATCTTTTCTAATTGCTGTGGTATTTGGCCATGGATAAAATAGAATGGATAATGGATATATCATTGTCAAGGTTTGATGTAATTTTCTGGGTGGAGTGGCATGCAGTACGTTATTCATGGGACCCTGGACTTACAATTTGTATTTGATTTTAGACCAGTACTTTACCAGTTCTTCACCAATATATAGTTCTTTTCAAAAGAATATATAAAAACATTGGAAGTCTGTAAAATTTAGCCTCCTTCTTTGTATCATAAAAATATTCGGAGATACTAAAGATTGAAATAACCTTGGTTATATTTGATACTTTTAATTTTAGACAGATTTCTTAATTTCTCAGTCAATAACAGCAGACCACATTTAGGAAATTTCAAAATAAGGCGCATTTGATGCTACCTTTTGGTAGACAATGTTATGTTTACAAGATTTTAGCAACAGTATCTCATTTCTGTTTCTTCTCGGGCCCACCATCTACCAAAGCTCTTCTCTGATTTGGACCATGAACTTCAATTTAAACTTTTTAAAAGAACAAATAATTTTTATAGAATAAACGAATGAAAATTTCTTAAGAGTGAAACTTTTAGTACACCATGCAAAGATATTAAAAATGTCCCTAAAAATCTAACGTCCACTCTACTTTAACAACTGTTAAGCACACCCACAAAATTACATGTACGCTGGCACAGAATAGTATAGATCGATAGATAGAGGCATATTTATGTATTTGATGACAACTATTATTTTTAAGAAGTATCAAAAATGTTTTTTTTTATATTTTATTATTGTTGAAAGCAGTCAGAAGTTATTTTTAAAAAATTTAATTTACTTTTAAATAATGAAATGTTTCAAAAGAATTTTTTATCGAGAAAACATCTTTTCAATGAATTTGAAGTATTGGAAGCAATTTTTAATCTAAAATACTTTATTTGATAATTGGTAACATAAGATTAAATGGAGGACATTAACCCAGTCATCAAATGATCACATGATCACATGATCACAAGATCAAATGATCACATGATATCATAATCAAATTATCAAATTATGCCATGATCACAAAATCAAATAATCAAATAATCTCATGATTAAACAATTAAATGATCACATTATTAAACAATCTAATGTTTACATAATCAAAAAGTTTTAATAACCACAAAAATCTAATATTTAAAAATATTTCAGACCGGCAAGGTGTCCTCAAATTGACTGATTTTGGTTTTGCCAAAGAAACGTTTACCCGGGATACTCTACAGACACCCTGCTATACTCCTTACTATGTTGGTAAGCTGTAATCATTATACATATAACAGAGATTAGAACTTTTAAATATGCTAATCTGCAACCCTTCTATACTCCTTACTATGTTGGTAAGCTGTAATCATTATACATATAACAGAGATTAAAACTTTTAAATATGCTAATCTGCAACCCTGCTATACTCCTTACTATGTTGGTAAGCTTAAATCATTAAACATATAACAGAGATTAGAACTTTTAAATATGCTAATCGTTGATGTCCACAGTGAACACGTTTAATTTACTGTGATTAAGCTCGTCAATTCTTGAAAAAAAAGAAATAAAGCTGACGCTTATTTTCGTTTCTTTCTTTAATCTTGAAATATTTTCAAATTGAGTTATTTTAATTCTTGAAAGCACAAAAGAAAGGGAAGTCTTGAACGCGTGATCTCGTTTTTAAATTTGAAGATAACTCTGTATCCTTTAATTTAACTAAGTTTATCCCTTCTGAGCTGAAAACTTTAGAATTGTGGATATCGGGATTAATGCTTGATCCTCTCTTTTTGATAATCTCAAGATTAACATAATCTTGCAAGATTATCTTAAAAGTGTATGAAAAACGATAAAATTCAAATTAATATTTAATCATATGAGAAACTGTAGCAGCCAATCAGAGAAAAGCGGGCAACCAATGAGAGAACAGAAATATTCTCATTGGAGAAAACAATTAACGGATATCCAAGGAGAGAGAAAAAGAGTGGATTAGGACAAAAATGAAAAGTTTCCACATTGGATATTCGGATCAAGAAGTCAGGATTAAAGTTTATCCATTCTAAAGTTCCCAGCTCAGGGCATATATCGTAGATCTGTACAATCCTTTACCCCGACACCACACACTTTAACCTTGTACTTGTACTTGTACAAAATACAATACATGAAGTACAGACAGGGTGTACTTTATAAAGTACAGTGTTCCATGTATATTGTACTTAAATGTTTAATCATTGTTTAATTTAATTGTAAAAGTACTGTACAAGAAATTTGATTATTCGAACTAAAAGAAAAAGTTTTCTAATATGGCAAATTCTTTATACAAAATAAACTTTTACGAACAATCAATAAGAATATAGAGACGATTGTTCGTATACTACTTGATTACATGTATTTATTGAATTATATAATTATAAAGATGAAGTATTCAATATTCGGCTTAAAGAAACTAGTTTAAAATGGACTGGACACGTAATTTCAAACAGCCCTTTAATTAAAGAGGCGCATGCCCGATTCACATTTATACTTTTTAATGAATGAGATATCTTTATTTGTTTAGGATAAAATTGATTAATTTCAATAATGGCATTGTTTAAAAGGAACTTTGAGATATTTGCTGTAGTGATAAGGAAGGAAATTGTTTGAAATTAGAAATACGGCTTTTAAAGTCTTTCTTGTTGGGATTTGATTTTAAATGGCATACTCG
Source organism: Eurytemora carolleeae (assembly GCF_000591075.1). Taxonomy (NCBI): domain Eukaryota; kingdom Metazoa; phylum Arthropoda; class Copepoda; order Calanoida; family Temoridae; genus Eurytemora; species Eurytemora carolleeae. The sequence goes on from NW_019396226.1 coordinate 16,674, forward strand.
TATATTATACCATTCTTTAAATACAGGATTAATATGAATTACGTCTACTGTCTCTTTAATAATTTGATTAGAACTTTATTTTTGAAATAATCTAGAAGTGCATAAATTGATTAATTGGTGTGAATAAAACTAAAAAGGATGGGAGAAATAAATCTCTCTAAAACTAGAAAGGATGGGAGGAATAAATCTCTCTAAAACTTGTTCCAAAATTTTCCAAGGTTTTCAGTTCAGGGTTAAAAACATTAAAGTTATCAATTAGTTAATATTAAAACTTTGGCCCTTTTTTAAAAAAACGCTCAAATATATCTCGTACCATTTCTAAAGTTTTCTTTGATAATATTTTGAAAAAATTGAGATAGATTCTTATAATTTCAAAACTCGTTTAAATTTTGGCTTTTTTGCATAGACCAATACAATCAGTGAAAGAAAATTTCGTCAAAATAATCAAAGATGGGTATCAAAATATCCACATTTAAAAATTGAATTAAAAAATCTTATAAAGAACTTATAACATGTATAACTAAACAAAGTTTTCTTATTTCAATGTAAGGGTGGATGTATTGTTTAAATGTCTCTCTGGCATATATTTGATAATATCTGAGAATATCTTTAATGGTTTGAGATTCATATTGCAAACAAATACAAGGGAGTGTAAACAAATACAAGGGAGTGTAAACAAATACAAGGGAGTGTAAACAAACTTACAATTTTCTTAAATTGGTCTCGTGTTTACAGTAGATGTAGAAACATGCACAATTAAAACAAACAAATCTGCTTGAAAAATTATTTAAACAAAAATAATAAAATTGAATAAATACTTGCTTCAAACTCTAATTTTTTTATCACTATCTGTGCAACCTATAATGTCCCGAGTGTAATCACTTCTCTTGTTAAGATGGTTGGCTATAAATATTTAAAATTACAAAATTAAGCAATTACAATCTTGTAATATGGAAACAATTGAAAAATGACCATTTTTAAGTCGTCACTTTGTTCTCACATTTTTGGTGGCTTACGTACTAATAACAATTTTAACGAATTCTAATTTAGTTTGTTTCAAGTTACTAAATAGATCTTTCTGCCTTTAGTCGAACTTTATCATTGAATCGAACTTTATCCTTGAGTCGAACTTTATCCCTGAGTCGAACTTTATCCTTTAGTCGAACTTTTTCCTTGAGTCGAACTTTATCCCTGAGTCGAACTTTATCCTTGAGTCGAACTTATCCTTGAGTCGAACTTTATCCTTGAGTCGATCTTTATCCTTGAGTCGATCCTTATTTGTTTTTTTATTATTACAGTAGACCAAGATGTACAGAATATCACAAGAATCGATTACTCGCCATAAATTCCAATTTTCCAATCGTTATATCTATACAACAGCTGATGGTGTTGACATTTGATATTTCTAACGTAGAAGTTATATCTAGTAGAATTCATAATCTTAAATATATGTTTACAACTTGAAGCTGCAAAGATGAGGATTAGAAAAGAAGAGTTTAAGACGAGTGTTCATTTTCTTTAACAGATTATTCAATCTTTAATTATTTTAAGATATTTTTCAATTTCAGCCCCTGAAGTTCTGGGACCCGAGAAATATGATAAATCCTGTGATATCTGGTCTCTGGGGGTTATTATGTACATTCTGTAAGTATATTATCTTCTCATACAGTTCATTCAGTATATGAATACAATATCTGGTCTCTGAATTATGTACATTCTGTAAATATATATTATCTTCTCATACAGTACACAAATACATAAATACAATTAATATTAGGTCAGTGAGTCCCAAGCTTAAAAAAGTATATTATCTCCTAATACATCGACATCGTACATGAATTCAATACACGTGAGCTATTTAGGATTTCAGCCAGGACAAAATCGCAAATATCAATTTAATTTAAAATCGTCTTTTTACTTGCATTTTATTCTGGAACTCGTCGAGAAACAAAATATTTATCAGAAAAAAAGATAATTCCAACTTCAATATGTTTCTAATTTACTCTTGAAAAGATTAAAACTTTATTGTAAAGAAATAATTTGAAACTTTTACACCTAAAATCTGATTTAGTTTTATTCCGTTCTCTTTCAGCTTGTAACAAATGTCTCTAATTTGTTTCTTCGAAGAGGGTTCTATTCTTTTTAGTTGGAAAAAGTACAATCAGTTTTAACGATTATTTTTCGAGAAAATTTGGTTGAAAAACATTATTAAAATTCAAGAAAAGAAAACAGAAAATTTAGTTTGGTCAGAAATCAACGTTAGAATACTAATTTTACCGCAAGTTTTTTCATCATTATAGAATAGGACTGTAAAATAGAATGAATGAGAAGGGGATTGAGTAAAGAAAATAGAATGAATGAAAATGGGATTGAGTAAAGAAAATGAAATGAATGAGAAAGGGATTGTGTAAAGAAAATAGAATGAATGAGAAAGGGATTGAGTAAAGAAAATGAAATGAATGAGAAGGGGATTGTGTAAAGAAAATAGAATGAATGAGAAAGGGATTGAGTAAAGAAAATAGAATGAATGAGAAAGGGATTGAGTAAAGAAAATAGAATGAATGAGAAGGGGATTGAGTAAAGTAAATAGAATGAATGAGAAAGGGATTGAGTAAAGAAAATAGAATGAATGAGAAAGGGATTGTGTAAAGAAAAGGGGATTTCAAGGGTTGAAAACGAGGGATGAGGAATCTTAATATAAAATACTATTGTACCATGATCATTAATCATAAGCTTCATTAATATTTTTATTATTTTCTTACAGTCGTCTATTAAAATTTTTTAGTTCTACCAAGCAGCATGGATACACAAAAGCATCTTTTATTTGTTCACTTGTTAAAAATCAAAACTTAAACCGAAAAGTAGTCTTCATTGAACTATTTTTGAAATTGTTCTAGATTATGTGGGTTCCCACCATTCTACTCAAACCATGGGCTACCTATATCTCCGGGTATGAAGAAAAGAATTAGGTAAATATAAAATACAAGAGATGGAAACTTTTAAATCGACAAAACTAGCTAAACTTAAATTCTTCTCATGGAGATATTCTTCGTCTTTTTTTACATCGCATTTGAGAGTTCGGTTCAACTTTACCAATCAGTTTCCCTCTTAAAAGGAAACTGAATTTTAACTTATTTTGTTGGTTCAAAAGTTTCCAAATTGAAAGTTAATTCTACTTTGTGCGTAGAACAATCCTGTTCTAAACTATACACATTTATTTTAGAATAATTATCCACATATATAATGAAATTGGAGAAAAGGGTTAGAAAATGAAGTCTCACTTACAATTGTAGCTGTAGTAAATTAACTTGACTAAACTAATCTATTAAGTTTAACTTCAAGTCTGAAAGTGAGTTTTCAAATTATATATTTTGAACGTGGAATAAAATGGTCTCCTAAAATTTGTTAAAAAATATTACAAAAACTATATAACGATGTTAAAAGAATGTAAATGATATAACATTATATAATTAACTACTATACTATATACTCAAGTCATAATATTGCATAATTTAATGCAAAAACTTTTTCCTTTTTTTAATAAGTCATTGTTTTACTAAAACCATCAAAAAATATTTTGATTTAGGTTGTATATATTATTTTGGATTTATTAAACCAAGGTACAACATCAAAATGTTTTATGTAAAATATTAATGTAGTTATTTCAAGGGATTCTCCAATTAAAGGTCACCTGTCCGATTCACAACGGTTCCCTGTAAAACCATGGTTGCGCATTAAAATGGCGATTTAGTTGATTTTCTATCTGAAAATTAATAATTTTCATTATTTTTTTTGTAAGCTTTGCGGATTTAAGTAGCAACGAAAAGCAAGGAAATGGAAAGAACCAATCCCTTCTCTCAAAAAACGACGATACAGGGTGTCCCAATAAACATGGGAGTTCAGTGACGAATTCGATATCGTCTTTTTAAATAATTCTTTTATTTAGTATAGTGATACCTACTGAGGATGCTGTGATTCGTAAGATTTTCGTCTGCTACAGGGTGTCCCACAATACATGACATTTAAAAATCATGACTCCCATATAATATTTTTATTGATCTTTGGTACCAAACAACTCAACAAATTATGGAAAAAGACATTCTAATCTATTCACCAACTGTCATGTTTCGTGGGACACCCTGTATGTTTACATTTTGTTTGTTTATGTTTTAACTGCTTACGGTTGTACTTAGTAAAACAAGAAAATTACAGTATTAAAACAGAGTAAACTTGTCCGTCTTCACTGTTCATCTTGCGGAGACATTATAGACACATCTTTACAGACATTTACACTTTTCATAAAATGAACTCTAGCAGACAAAATAATAATATTATGGCTTTTGAAATCAGGTATTACAATGCTAATTCATAACAAAGACGACATTTAACTCGTCACTAAATTCCCATATTTATTGGGACACCCTGTATCTTCCTTGTTTATGAAGAGGTAATTAAAGGTTGTGTCGTTGTTAATCAAACTTGTAACTTAAAGATGGAAACTAGAAATTACGTCATAACTAACCACAAGTCCCTTTAAATTGACAACCCAACATCTTAAAAAGAAAACAATTATAACCGACACTTAATAGCAACACTGAATGGCAAAGTGTTAAAATCCAGAATTGAATAAAATGATAAAATTTCAAATATTCTATCCTATTTAATATCTCCTGTTGAAGGTTTCTGTTTTAAATCAGCACTTTTAGATTTTTCTCATTTTTCGGATTAAATTGCAATTGCCAATGTCAGGGTTTAGAAAGAGTTGGATATATTAAATTTCGAGGTAGATAGATAGATAGATTTTATAGAGAGATGTGGGTACATGGATCAAGCCAAACCAAGGGCATGACGTTTAACTGTATACCTGTGTAGTTTTCCGGGGAAGGGAGGGGGGCATAGAGGGCTGGGTATATTCAGTCTTTGCATGGATACCGTTCCTTAACGTAAGCTAAAAATATTTTTTTCTCAGGGCAAAATCCTCATAGAAATAATTTTTACTTTTTTTNACGTTGCCTATTTTACTAAAAGTTTGGAAATATTATAATTCTAAGTATAATTTGATAAAGCTGGATTAATCCCATTAAACTTGATCACTTTATCAATAAATTATGATATTCAACAAAAACAAAATTCAAAAATAAAATCAAGATTAAATTTTTCTTTCATATTTATTGGAAAGATTTTTATTTATCAACAAATTAGGATTTTTCCTGTAGATTATAAAATACTAGTTTAAATTATGAAATTTACCTCATTTACGCATGTTTCATATTTGGGAGAAAAAAATACAAGTTCTTAAAAAAACGCGAAACGTGAAAAACAAAAAAAATGTTCAAAGAAAAATATGATTTATTTTATGAAAATAAACTAAAAAGAATTATTGCTTTTCATTTTTTAAAATATTTTTGCAAACATGAGTGCTTTCGAACCCATATATATAAAGATTTTTTAAATTTTTCAATTTACTTTTATTGTTTTATAATGTGTTTGAACTATCCAATAATCTAAGGACAGTTACGATCTGTTTGTTGGCATTGACGGAATAAAACGGACAGGACAAGTATTTATTCCGGGCATACTTAGCTTTAGTTAGTTTCTCGTGAGTCTTGTAAAAATACAACTGGTTTATTTAATGTGAGGATAAAATACAGGATTTTCTAATCCGTTTCGTTCAAAAACTAAAAGCTTGTCTTTAGATCACTATATCTTTGCAACCTGATTGTGAAAACTTTTAATATTCGATTTAACAGAATTCAACTTTTGAAATCTACTACATCTTAGTGTACAAATATTAGGATTAAGAAATCAGAGTTTGTGGAAAAGACAAAAACTTAGTTCCTTTACAACTTTTAAGGTTTCAATAAAGTTAAAATAATTTTGTGAAACATCATCCTTTCATTTCATTTCTTCCCAGAGTTTGATTAGTTAAGAGAAGATAAAGGTAAACTAGTGTCAAACAAATTAATTAAACTGAAGGAATGATAAAAATTATAATTAAAAGTTCAAATTGAATTTTTAAAAATAAACACTGCATTCACAGTTTTTTTTCAAGCAGATGTTTTATCTGAATTTTTTCTTTCTAATTTTTTCCCTTTCCTGTGAAGTCTGGCGTGTCTTGGGTTGTTAATCATTTGGTTTTTTTTTGTAGTTTTTTCTTCCGTGTTTTGGACTTGCAACAGTTTCATAAAAATTTAAGAAGTTTTACAAATTTCAATACTGTTTTCCAATCATTTACTTTTCTTACACTGCCAAATTTTGACCTCGAGATAAAATAAATGCAAAAAAACAAGAAATTTTTGTTGTGTGTAAACTTGGGTAAACCTTAAAAAAGAAATTATAGGTTAATTATAGGTTAATTATAGGTTAATTATAGGTTAATTCAAAGATGGTCTATATAAAAAATTCCAAAACACTTGTTTAGGTCTGGTCAGTATGAGTTCCCTAACCCTGAGTGGAAGGATGTATCTAATGACGCGAAGGATCTGATCAAGGGATGTCTGAAAACCAACCCAGAGGAGAGATTAACCATTGATATGGTAATCAAGAACAAATGGATCTCGGTAAACTATTTAATATTTTAAACTTGAAGTATAAACCCTATATAATACATTTATAGAGGATTCACAACGGTACCCTTCATAGTGCCTTCTGTCTAATAATGAATGAGACAATCATGTTTTTCTCCTTTTTCATAGATTTTTGTAAATTTGGTTTCTCTATAAAATTCTATGGCGGATTTCTGATGCAGGAACAATGAAGAAACTTGTAATACTTGTACTTTATAATAGAAAATTATTAAAGTTTAAAGGTTACCATTGTAAATTCAGATCTTGAAATCTCAAGTTTAAAGGTTACCATTGAAAATTCACATCTTGAAAAATGAAAAGTTTAAAGGTTACCATTGTAAATTCAGATCTTGAAAAGTTTAAAGGTTACTATTGTAAATTCAGATCTTGAAAAGTTTAAAGGTTACCATTGTAAATTCAGATCTTGAAAAGTTTAAAGGTTACCGTTGTAAATTCACATCTTGAAATCTCAAGTTTAAAGGTTACCATTGTAAATTCACATCTTGAAATTTCAGTCAAATGATTCTTAATTTTTATATTGTAATGCCAATTTTTTTTTTAATAATTTCTTCGATATATATTACATTTTTTACATATTTAATTTTATACAAAATGCTGTTAATTTCATTATGTTTTTATTAGTTTTTGAAGTGTCCATGTTGTACAGGCCAGGGTGTCCAGCATCATATTGGATTGTGCAAAAACAACTCTAAATTTGGATTTTTCGGATAAAATAGAAAATTTAAAAAAATTGAATCTTTCAAAAAGTGTCCCTGAGATAAAAACTATATAGTATCATTATCCCAATCATTTAATCTAAGTATCCAGTGTACACACTTTTTTATTTTCTTTTTAATCCTCTTTTTTGGATAACCCTCTATATTAAATTTATGAAATGTAGATACGATCCCATATCGATTGGACTAATATCCGATTGAATTAAAGTGAGCTGTTCACATGGCCGGCTTTTAGAGCATTTAAACAAATATCAATTTAATCTTGCAAATACGACACATATTTGATCACATTTGAGGACTAAAGTGCTTTAGAACTTTAGTCTTAATAAACATAAATCCACGTTCGTTCAATCGATCATTAGTCCAATTGATATGACACCACAAATGCGGAAAAATCAGAAACCGGTTTTTCAAAAGTTAAAGGGTGGATTACTAATCTCTAGAAATTAATCTATAGACTAATAAATTAATCTTAACATATATCCTCCATTCTAAAGTTTTCAGCTCTGGCAACATAAAAAAAATGTACATAAAATCCAATATGATATGGGACGCTCTGTATGAACTAAAATAGATACGTTACTAGGTTCTCATCAACTATTTAATTTCAGCAATACAACGTGGTCCCCCAGACCCCTCTGCTGACCAGCGATGTGTTGAAGGAGGAAAACGAGCAGTGGCCAGATGTCCAGCAAGGGATGTCCCTCGCTCTCAGAGAGATGAGAGTTGATCAGGTTTATACATTGTTGTTTACATTTCATACCATTGCAGTACGCATTCTTTACATTGTTTACGTTTCAATCCATTGCAGTACGCATTGTTTACATTTAAACCGCATATTGCAGGACAATTGTTTAAATTGTTTACACTACATCCCATTACAGTACGCAATTTTACGTTGTTTACATTTTACCCCATATTTACGTTGTTTAAATTCTAACCCCTTTGCAGTACGCAGTCTTTACATTACACCCCATTGAAGCACGCTTTGTTTACATGGTTTACGTTTTACCTCATTGCAGTACGTATTGTTAATGTTGTTTACGCTTTACCCAAAGATAATATATATATAGATATGCAGGCAGGTAGAAACCTCCTTCCTAAATTGCCCGTAGCAGACAACTAATTTTTGAACCTCTGAGAAAAGGTGCAAGGAGAGACATCTATAGCAAATTGATTACTTTCTATATTCCTTTCTCCCCTTGCTTCCATCTGTGGGAAATACGCATTTGTGTTATATAAACATACAGTACGCGTATTGCATTCTGTATAGTTCAAGTGTTGCTATCTGGACCTGTTTGACCAATAAAATTAAATTTCAAGGTAACACAAACATACAGTACGCGTTTTGCTTATGTTATGATCAGATCAGTTGTAATTTGTCCTAGACTCGATGCACTTTTATAGTCATAATTTTTATTCAAATTGCGTTAATTTACGTATGCCATTCAGTACAACTTGCACATTTAAACTTTGTCTAGTCAAATTCCTACCTCAGTTTTATTTGCATTGATTAATTTGTTTCATTAAGTACAATATGCAGTATACATTGTTGATACTATAGTACGCATTTAGTGTTATCACGCATAAACAAAGTGATAAATTAGCAACAATCCAGGGGATAAAATGCCATGCGTACGACAGAGATGGTGCTGTTTGCACCTTTTCTCAAGACCTCAAAATTTATACCTGCCTGCATATCTATATATATATTATCTTTGGCTTTACCCCATTTCTGTACGCATTGTTAATGTTGTTTACGCTTTACCCCATTGCTGTACGCATTGTTTACATTGTTTACGCTCTACCCCATTGCAGTACGCATTGTTAATGTTGTTTACGCTTTACCCCATTGCAGTACGCATTGTTTACATTGTTAACGTTTTACCCCATTGCAGTACGCATTTTCTACATTTTACCCCCTTGCAGTACGCATTGTATGTACGTTGTTCATAGTACTCCCAGACGCAATACGCATTGTTCAGGGGTCTGCATCAAATTTCACAAAATACATAATCTGACTTTTCCTCATACACCGTCTCCAGGACCAAGGTGTAAAGAAATGAATTTACAGGTGTAACCAGAAAACAGTGGAATTCACGTCGTCTTCTTTATGAAATGTTGCCAAGGTGTTTGTAGTTTTTAATGGAACTTTTTTTAGAAAACTGTCTCGAAGATTTTTGGGAATTATGTAAGTTGCTTCAATTTTGCTACATTCGTAGAGTTATTGCACTGTCCGCGGACGGTAATAAACAGCTTTAACTTTTAAGAAACGAAAACATGGATTTCTATTTCATACTTGACCAGAAAAAGTTTTTAAAGGTTCCGATGTAAATCGGGCATTGCAATCTTTATGGGGGGGTCGCTTGAAATAACAGTCCCCTTAAGGTTCAAAATTTTATTACGAATCAATAACATATCTTATTGATAATTTAGGATCAACCCTTCACTGTGAAGAACCCACGTCTTGAGTCTAACTCAGCCCTGGTTAAGAAAAGGCAGGCGAAGGCGGGAGGTCCGCCCACCATCCAGGAACAGATAACACAGGAGGGAGAATCCTGAGAGGAAGAGGCGGGGCTAGACCCGCCCTTAAACAAGAAATCCAGGAGCTATTCCCCAGAACCCTCTGCAGAATAGAGATTTATTTGATTTTGTTTAAAAGCAAGACGACATTCTGATTTAGCGTTGGCATTCCCGCCATTTTCTAGCTCAGATATGCGCCATCTTGATATTATTTTTACTCATTTCCTTCGAGCATTTATATGAACTACATAGTAACGATTCCCTCCCTTCTCAATAGTACGCAAAATATAGCTCAGAACTTGCATGATCCTTACGTCTTATTGTACAAATATTTAATGACTTCAATATGTTTTATTGTGATTGAAAACCCTCAAGTTTAAATCAAACTACAAATCTCTTGTTGTACGTAACGGCAAAAACATTGTTTAAAGATTATCATAAACTGACCAAAAATGTGCCATTTTGTGCTACAATAATTGAATTTTCAAATACTAATTTCATCGTTAGTCTAAATATTATATTTTAGTAAGATGAAAAAATATAAACTTTGGGCAAAAAAATACAACTCGTACAGTACAACTTTAGAAAGCAAAAAAACTTCCCTTAAAATAGTGAAAGTTATTTTATTCTTCTCCTCAATCAACAATTATCATTGTAACGCGAATGTAACTTGAAGTAAATAATTAAGTACCAAGATTTTGAAACTAAGATACAATATACTAAATAATTAATAAAATTACCTCGTTATTATGTTCGACGTTGCTAAGTTAATTTTATAAATTGTCTCATTTAGTCGGAAGTTTTATTAAAATAAAAACATAAAACAAAAACCTTTTTTCGTAAAGAGGTCTCATACTTTGAACCCAGCTTGCTTCTGACGTTGTAACCGATTTTGTTATTTTTACTTGATTGGATGATTTCCTCCATATTTAATTTCATTTATTTTTCAAGATAAGATTTAATGTCGTCTTAGTGTGACGTCTCCGGTAAATATTTAATATCCAGTATCCACATTGGTAAATGGTAAATTATTGACAATTTTTAGAAAATATAGTATGTATACAGAATACACAGTTCACATGAATTTACCCTAAGTGTATTTGATGTTGTTTCAAAGCAAATAGTTTTACTAGACACTTATTAAATGTTTAGTCAAATGGGTTTGTTAACACTGCTGTGCCTCAGGCGCATGCTCATTGGTCTTTTTAAAGTTATAACTTGATTACGCGAGTCGTCTTCATTTTCCAGAGTTTTCTGGTAATCACTGTAGATCGGCCATTGCATTGAAACATTTAGGATATTTTATGAACAGAACATTTCAGAGATGAGACAAATCCTGCCAGAAGAAAATGTGTTTTCTCAATAATAACAATATTACTTTGTCTATGAAATTTCCTATCCATGAAATGTCCCTGTGCACCCTTTAAACACTAAGATTTGAAGGTTAGATTACATTTTCTGCATTAAAAAGGAAACTAAAATTACGCTTCCTCCAGTCGTATTTTCATCCACATTTGGAGGTGTGACTTCTGTCCGTCAAAGGAGAATTCTAAATTTAATTCAGGGTTGATCTAGTTGATTTTGAAGATCCTCTGTAATCTTGAAACAAATAATTTGATATGAAATTTATAATTTTTTATATGATGAAATTTAAATTAATAATAAAGTGGTCAATCAGTGGAGAAAATGATGAAGTACAATAAGAACTGTGACAGCGTGTGCAGACGTGTGAACCCCTGTTTAATTGATTCGACCATGCATCTATTTTATTTTATACATATTGTTAAAAACTTTAATTTGGAAAAATGATAAAGGGTAAAAAAAGTCGTCTATTGTCATATCTATATATTTTGCAGGGTGCGTCCCACGAAACATGACAGTAGCAAGACGACTTTAAAGTTATTTGTGACATTCAGTGTCAACTCTCAACCCGCTTTCACGTGTAGGATTCTTGAAACAAGAGCAATAATTTTGTTCAAATCAAATCAATTTTATTAAGAAAAACTAATTTTTCAAAATTCTTCATATCTCGGATAATGTTAAAAGCACGAAAAAGACAGACCACATTTTGGAAATTCCAGGGGTATTTTGCAATTATTAACTCTAGCATTTTACTTCCAATATAAGGTGGACAATAAGTGCAGTAAATTTTTTCAAAGATCAAGACGACCTTTAAGTCGTCTTGTTACCGATATGTTTTGTACGACACCCTGTATCCTAAATAGACCGGCAAAGTTCATAGAAGTCAAGCAGTGCAGGAAAAGTGCGCACCCCCCCCCCTCTACAAAAACCTCTCTTATTTTTATTGTGTAAATGAAGAGTACTTTTAATATTAGTATTTAGTTAACAAGTATATCTGGTTAAGATGGAATAGTCTGGAAATATATATTTATACTAGCTTGGAAACCCAGTTTTGCCTTGATACTAAGTTGTCTTTATAAAAATCTATTTATATTTAACTAAGAACTTTTAAACCAAGATGAGAACATTCCCCTGGTCATACAGAGTTCTTCAATAAAATTTGTGGCAAATCGGTTACGGGGTTTATGAGTTATGATTGGACATACAAACAAACAAACAGAGATTACTGCTTTCTAGATGCTACATATTTTATATTGTATATTGTATATTGTATTGTATATTGTATATTGTATATTGTATATTGTATATTGCATATCGTATATTGCATATTGTATATATTGCATATATATTGTATATTGTATATTGTATATTGTATATTGTATATTGTATATTGTATATTGTATATTGTAGATTGTATATTGTATATTGTATATTGTATATATATTCTATACATATTGTATAGCTTAATTATATTTTATGTATCTACAGGGTAAGTTAAAAACCGGAATTATCAATATGTTAATTAATGTTTTGGGCAAAATTTTCAAAATATTTGTTTTCTTCGAATTTTAGGCCTAAAAGATTTTTATTGGTTAAAAAAATATGAAATATTTTAAGAACGTTTAAAATCCACGAAACCAAATAAAAAAATTTTTTTTTAATTTTTGAGAAAATGTTTATTCTATATATTTTTTTCAAATTCATTAAAAATAAATGAGATAAAAAAAACTGTAAGTGTAAAAACTGTGAGTGTAAATCTGCAGTAAATGTTTTCAAATGTTTTCACCTAAAAACTGTTATAATTTCAAAAATGAAAAAAATTGCTTACATTTTTGTTAAAGGTCATTAAATTTTTGATTAATTTATATTAAATTCTGGAAAATATGAAAACAATAGAATAAACATTTTATTTTTATTTTTAGTTTGGTTTCAAGGTTTTTTTCAACTTTCCAAAAATATTTTTAAATTTTTATTTATCACGTTTTATATTTTTTATGCCTAAAGTCCGAAGCAAACTAATTTTTTAAAATGTTGTACAAAACATTGATGATCCCGGTTTTCATTCTCACCCTTTAATATACATGAATAAAATGTAGGGTTTGTGAGACTAGGGATTTATACTGTGGTATTCAAATCCCGTATTAGAATTTTAGCGTTTTCCTAAATGACCAAAAGTTGCGCAGTGCAAGTATGATGAAGAATAGTGAACACCGCATTTTCATCTCCCCCCCCCCCTTGTGAACTAAATCAAAGGAGAGGGTCAAATTTATGTAACATTACTTGTCCGACTTTGTGACCTCGTCCTTGTAGCTCTTATTGTTTTTATTCAAAACATTTTTGTGCAAATTACTTTTGTATAATGTGACCAATCCATTATTTTGTATAATTTACATATTGAGATATATATTAATATGCGTCTCAATAATTTATTTTTATTTGTGCTTTTAAAACGGATCCCCTAAAATGTTCTCTAACTTTTGAAGCCCTGAATAGGTCTAGTATCTCTGTGGATCCCCTGAAAGGGTCTAATATCCCTAGCTGTGAACCCCCTGAAATGGTAAAGTAACCCTATGTACCCACTGAAATGATCTAGCATCCCTGCGGTGCCCCTGAAATTGTCTAATATCCCTAGCTGTGAACCCCCTGAAATGGTAAAGTAACCCTGTGTACCCACTGAAATGATCTAGTATCCCTGTGGTGCCCCTAAAATGGTCTAGTAACCCTGTGTACCCACTGAAATGATCTAGTATACCTGTGGTGCCCCTGAAATGATCTAGTATCCCTGTGGTGCCCCTGAAATGGTCTAGTATCCCTGTGGTGCCCCTGAAATGGTGCATTGATGAAGGAAGAATAAAGATTACTAATGAAGTATCTTTCACCCCCCCTGCTCCCCCTGTAAATATAAATCATTTTATGTCACATCAATAATGTTCATATTCACTTGTCAAGCATAAATCTGTTTTACCATAATCTCAGCGTATGCCATCAGTCTAAGAAAAATATGAAAATGAATACAAATAGAACAATATAAAATGAATGCCTAGGAATAACTAATTTTAAATCAGTTCTGTGCATTTAAAAGTTCTCAGCTCTGGACGATGACAATTTAAAATTGCAAAATGGTTTTTTATTCTTTTGCTGAAAACTTTGATCGCCTGTTTAAACTGACTTTTTTATCTTCAACTAATCCCAGCTATAGAGGGACAATCCTTTAACTGATCAATAATGTGGATTATATCGTTGTATTTATATTGAACAGTGTTTAATTCTGATAATTCATTCCTTACTTTTAGACAGAAATTCTCATCTTACTTTACAGAAAACACAACAATTGAAATAATCAAGTTTCTATAGAGTAGATTTATATTTCAGAATTCTTGATTAGACACAGCTTTTAAAGGTATTATTGTGAATCAGACATTCCCTTCAGTAATTTTAGATTCCCTTACATCTATAGTCCCCTTTACCAAATACAGTGAGAAATGTAAACCAATGATTTATAATATTTTAACATTTTGCAATATTCATATTCTTCATATTCTTTCCAGATATTATGAGAAAAAGTTTTGAACACCATCATAAAAATGTCTTCGCAAGTTTTACCCATTAGGACGACGGACACCTCGCATACATAATCCCTTTTCCACATATAGGGATTATACGAGTTCAGGAGAAGGGATTAAGGGGGAGGGTCACGAACAAAAAAGGGATTGTTAGATGACATTTAACCACTTTAATGCTTCGTCAATTTGTTTCTTGACTCTGTTTAGACTCAAATTTACTGAAAACAAAGAAAGGAAAGATTATTTTCTCTTAACAAAAACAATAAAAAATATTGGCATTTGCACTTAAATATAAAGAATCTGTTGCCCATGTTAATGTTTTAATTAAATGTAAAATATTTCAAGCAAAATAAAAGATATGAAGAAACCCAAATCTTTTCAGAAAAAGAGAAAGAGGAGAAGGTTAAGAAGGATTAGGACTTAACATTCAGATGGTGTACGGTAGTATGATTTATCTCCCTAAAGTCCCCCTCCCCTCCTACTGATTTATCCCCCCCCCTTTCCCCATCATCTACATATTTATCCACTAGGTGCATGTGAATTATCTAACAGCTAACTGCAGAGAAATCTTCTTATTCTGCTGTTTTAAGTTTTTAAACTAAAATAGAGATTTATTTGTTATTTTTATTCAGCACTTTTAAAACTTCTTTACATTAACTTAGACGAGGAGAGGACGACCAGCCACATTAATTTCTACTCCGAGCCACATTCTCCTCATTTTCTCGTCTGAGCCACCTCAAAATCCTCGTCTTTCCAATATTATTTTTTCAAGTGTCTAATCCTCACAGATAAAACTATTTTTAAAGAATCAGACCACGTTATAGGGCATAAATATGCCAAATATTTTTCTATTTTTTTATATCGCGAATGATTGCAATACTTTAGTCTATCTATATGTTATGCCCTATTGTGGCCACATTTCAAAAATAGTATTATCTTCGAGAATTGAAAACTTTAAAACACATAAAAATCGAAGGACGAGAATTCCGAGGTGGCTCAGACAAGAAAATGAGGAGAATGTGGCTCGGACGAGAAATTGTAGTGGCTGGCCTTTCTCCCCTCCTCAGACAAATGAGATATCTCTAGAAAACTATGGGAGCATGCGAAAAAAACTGTGGATTATGAAGACAACAATTGGTCAAATTTACGTTTATTTTCTGTTGGTGTAAATCAAACAATTTGACTAGTAATAGCTTGAAAATCCACGTGTTTAGTTTAGTGAAATTTATTTACATTGTAATATTATTACTTCTGTCTAACAACCGTCTACCTATTCCTATTCCACCGTTTTTAATCTATATGAAACAACCATAAGTCAAAAACAAGCGTGTATTACCTGTTTAAAAGACACTTTTTTTTACCTTTAATTAATTTTTGCATTTAATTCCACTTCATAGAAACCAGGTCTTAGGAATTTGTTCCCTAAAAAATCTCCTAATTGGTCCTTAGAACTTCTGCGAAAATTCTCGGGACCAAACTCCAGAATTTTTCGAAAATTTCCCGGTAAACCCTGAGAAGCAATGGTGTAGTTTGTGAAAACTATAGAAATTACTTAAATTGAGTCCCTTTTGTGGACTAAAGAGAATTTCTCCACTTTTGGTTACTGGATCCCTTTCGGGGTGATAGGGATCCATACCATTTCTTTCCTCCCATCAATATACAGGGATAGGAACACGTCAAACTAAACACATATTATACAGAGATAGGAAAATCGCAATATAAACGATATATGATGTGGTACACGGACACCCCTATACGCTTCATGAAGTAATTGTAATCATTTAAAACATATTTTTGTATAATATTTATTAAACTTTAACATATATATATATATAAAGATATGTTGAGAATTAGCGCATTGCGAAATCTTGAATTATGCAATGAATACAATTAATTTAAGGCAGATTTAGCCTTAGACAAAGTTCATTTTGTTATATTTTTAAAAGCTAAATTTGCTACTGCATATGCTTTTAAGCAGAACAAAGCCATAGTTAATTAACAAAAAAATTATGATGCTAAGTTTCTTACATTAGTCAGAAAACAAATATATTTTGGTAGCCTGTTTGTTTGTTTGTGTACTTGCAAAAGCGTCGAAACTGATCTGATCCATTTTTTTAAGGATCCACATAAATATCAACCCAGGAAATTCCAAAAATTTGCCTGACAAAACTGGATATTTCGAAAAATATGGAAATATTTCGACTAAAATAAAATCCTTGAATTATTTTTTTGTTTTTACAACGAAATGTACGAAATAGTAAGCTAGGCAGGCTTGCAGATATAACAGCGACAAATATTATAGAAATAGGATTAAAGCCCGAAACGCCTTGAAACCCTATATATTTAGCTATGATAAAAATAACTATAAACACTATACCATTTAGAAAAGTGAAGTTGAAAACAATATTTGGCAGCAATACATGGTTATGTATATTGTATAATGTATAATCAAAAAGTTTGAAGTTTTGCTCATTTACAAAAAATAACAGAAATTAAAAAGCGATTTTTTAATGTGAATAGAGTCTAAGTAATGAACAGCCAAGTGTGTTCAAAAGAATAAAAACATATAAAAATCAACCAATTTAAGTTAAAAGGTTTAAAAAGCTAAATTTAGAATTACCCTTTATATACGAGGATAAAGAATTATGACCTAATTAACAAGAATATACGTATATATACGATCATACAAATATATATCATAATAATACTAATCGAAAAAGATTTATTTTTGGACATTTAAAAACTTATCGAGAGAGAAATTTAAAATAAGGCACCAAGTTTTTCCCTATGTGTTTGTGTTTTCCCTAATATTTTTGTGTTTTCCCTAATTAATGTCCTTTTTTCCCAAAAAATGGCATGTTTACTATTCAGGTGTGTGTCCCATGTGTTTTAAACAACAGAACTTAAACTTTTTTTTAAAAATAATTTTTATTTTAAAGTTAAAACACACATATGATTGTTTAAATGCTGTTAATTTGTTCAATCCAAAGTTGAATAGGTTCCACTCACTATATTTCCATTTACTGATGGCGCCGATTGAAGGATTCATAACTCTAATTGAATAATGAGATAGATAGAAAGATAGATGTTACCGCCATACTATTTCTGAACCCTGATTGTATCAGACGCTAATGGACTTGGCATACAAGAGTGCACGGTAGGTTTATGTTTGTCGAAGCTCCCTGTCTTACTATTTATAGATGAGCAACTTTAGGTCCTGATATATCAGCAGCAGGCAGGCTGACCGTCACAGAGACTGGGGGAGCTCGCTCAACCGACCTCTTCCGGTCATCTCCGGTCGAATAGACGAGTTCAGACTCTGTTCGGCCGAGGGTTACGTCTACCGAACCGTTCATGTACTCACTCTCTTCCTGTTCAATCTCAAGAACTGGATCCTGAATATAAAGTTATGAACATCTAAGGGCTGTTTGAAAATGTAATGACTAGATTTTATAGATATCAGTTTAATCTTCTATTGAGTATACAAGCTCTTTAACCCTAAACTTCTATTGAGTATACAATCTCTTTAACCCTAATCTTCTATTGAGTATACAGCTCTTTAACCCTAAACTTCTATTGAGTATACAAGCCCTTTAACTTTAATCTTCTATTGAGTATACAAGCTCTTTAACCCTAATCTTCTATTGAGTATACAAGCTCTTTAACCCTAAACTTCTATTGAGTATACAAGCTCTTTAACCCTAAACTTCTATTGAGTATACAATCTCTTTAACCCTAA
>NW_019396226.1:35226-37184 GCF_000591075.1 Eurytemora carolleeae
AACTAGGAACTAGGAACTAGGAACTAGGAACTAGGAACTAGGAACTAGGAACTAGGAACTAGGAACTAGGAGTTTTAAGCCAACGACCATTTTATTTACCCTAACCAGCTGTCAAATATCATTACAATATGTTCTATGTCATAGTTATTTTTAATGTCAATGAGTATGGATTCACATCTTTTGTTAAAGGTGGATTTCAAAGTCAACAAGAATACATTGCTTCTTTTGCTGAATAGGGAGCCGTAGGGGGGTTGGGTGGTGTAGGAAAATTAAAATAAATATTTAATAATAATTTGTTAAAAATAATAGGGTAGCTTAATATGAATAAGGGGTGAATATACGGGGGGTTGGCACTGGTTATGAATCATGAAAATATTTACTATTCGCCACATTTGGAGACGATTTCTTTCCACTGCACTGCTCGCACCCCAACACCAGTTAAAAAAACTCATCACGGTAAACTAGAGGTCCTAGTTGAATATTGGTTACGGTAAACTAGAGGTCCTGGTTTAAGGTCCAGCTAGTTTTAACTTTATAATCTAGTTTTACTCATTAAAGGGACTGTAAGCGTAATTTCAAGAGGGCAATGTCCGATTCACAAGAATACTCTTAAAAGCTTTGTCTGATCAAGTATAGAATTAGATATCAATCTTTATAATTTTGAAAACTGATTATTTCTAATTGTGGTTTCATTGTACATTACTACTGCAGGGAAACATAAAGGAATTATTAGATTTAAACACTAGAAACTAAAAGCTAAGAAAAGTTGTCAAGGGTTCTGTTGTGAATTGGGAATTGCCATCTTTCCATTGTTGGATCACATGAAATTAAACTCAGACCAGTCTCTTTAAATGTAGGTTTTTATCTTTTTGCTATTTTAGAACTTTTTTCTTCATGATGTATTTTATATTTAAGTTTGAAGAACTAACTCAATTTCGCGTAAATTCTGGATTTTGCATAAAGTTTGTATATGTTTGAATTAAACGAGAAGGAAATAATGATCAAAGTTGTATTCTGAGAAAGACTAACGAACAAAGGTATATAAACCTCTATATATAGTTCTAATTAAACTATTATTATACTCCAGCAAATAATGATCAAGCTTGGGTTTCCTGTATTTAGTTCAGTCAACTCTGATGATCTAGCTTGGGTTTCCTTCATTTGGTTCAGTCAATTCTGATGATCTAGCTTGGGTTTCCTTCATTTGGTCAGTCAATTCTGATGATCTAGCTTGGGTTTCCTTCATTTAGTTCAGTCAATTCTGATGATCTAGCTTGGGTTTCCTTCATTTGGTTCAGTCAATTCTGATGATCTAGCTTGGGTTTCCTGTATTTGGTTCAGTCAATTCTGATAATCTAGCTTGGGTTTCCTGTATTTGGTTCAGTCAATTCTGATGATCTAGCTTGGGTTTCCTGTATTTGGTTCAGTCAATTCTGATAATCTAGCTTGGGTTTCCTTCATTTGGTTCAGTCAACTCTGATGATCTAGCTTGGGTGTAATCCAAAAACTATAACTCAATATATCAATAGTGAATTTTACAAAATTTTATGATTATTTCTTCTCGAATTTTATGTTTTTGCAGTCTACCGTGCGAATTTAGATTTTCAACATTTCGTACACCGTTCGAAACACAAATATTCTATGAATCCCTTTGATTTTGCAACCAAACGTCGTAGACCTTTGATATTTCAAACTAGCATTCAGATCAAATATACTAAGTTTTAAATATCAAATATTTACGCCACCATGTTGCAAAATAATAAAGGTTATAGAAAATTTGAGTTTGTGGCAAAGACTCAATTCTTTTCACGTAAGATTAAAGTCGAGTATATATCCTTTAACAATACTTCCATTTAAAAAAGCTCTTGACAAAAATAAAAATTAGAACTTCTAAAACTCATTTTCCAATTTTTATAGGAGTTCTATAGAATGTTGTATGTATCGGTTTAAATGCTGTT
>NW_019396226.1:37208-37966 GCF_000591075.1 Eurytemora carolleeae
GTTGGACTTTTGAATCCTATTTTGAATTCTAACGGATTTATTTGAGTTTGCATGTGAATTCTATAAATAACCCAAGCCAAGCTGAAAGTTCCGTTATTCCAGAAGCACGGGGGCTGGGGGGGCTAGCCGGCCAGCGCCCGGGGAACTAGGGTTAAATGAGAGCCCAGGGTGGAGCGAAATGAAGGGAAAAGAATCAGTTGATCGTCAGCTCCCTTAAACTGAGGTTCCCTTGAAGATTCCCCATCACTCTGAAACTGCTTCAATTCATAATATCCTATTAGTATAGTATCAATCGTTTTATTTTTGTATCTTTGTAAATAATAAATTGTAAGAAAAACCGACTCGACGAATATTATATTTACAAGTGTTTGCATCTACAGATTTTCCTTCATATACAATAATAATTCTACGTGATTCTCGATCAAAGAACTGTTCAGTTTACACCAGTATCCTTTACAGCAATATTAGCTCAATATTGCAGTAGATAATAGATATCCATCATTTTCCTTTTCAATTGTTGGTTTTCATAAAGTAACTTTCGCATTTATGGTTTAGAAACAATGGAGAATGGTTGTTCCTTTCCTAGTGGGTCCATCTGAATTACCTTGAACCTACCTGAATGCAGTTAAGGCTAGGAGGGCTTTTTAATTTCTTTCTAAATTACTGCATACACTGATACATGTAACTCAATGCAGCTGACTTAAAAGTTCTCTTTACAACAATGTCAGCAATAAACCAGCCTGCATAATAATCATTCT
>NW_019396226.1:38324-89017 GCF_000591075.1 Eurytemora carolleeae
AACTAGGAACTAGGAACTAGGAACTAGGAACTAGGAACTAGGAACTAGGAACTAGGAACTAGGAACTAGGAGTTTTAAGCCAACGACCATTTTATTTACCCTAACCAGCTGTCAAATATCATTACAATATGTTCTATGTCATAGTTATTTTTAATGTCAATGAGTATGGATTCACATCTTTTGTTAAAGGTGGATTTCAAAGTCAACAAGAATACATTGCTTCTTTTGCTGAATCAATATGTATATATAAGTACACTGAATGCATTCCTGAAAATGAGATCTGAATAATTATCAACTTGTAAACTAACAATGAATGTTTATTCAACTGCGGTTTCTATAAATACAGATTAGAACAAATTATTAAAAATTATACTTTAAATTAGATAAAATTAAATTTTCTTCTTTGTTTTGCTTTCAGCTTAACCATCCTACATTATTATTTTATATTTTGTGTTTGAAAATAAATACTATAACTATAATTATAGAAGAGCTGAGAAACAATAAATGTATTTTGAATGTATCTAATCTAATATACTGCATTAATATCTAATATATTTAATTGGTTAGAGTCTTCAATTGATATTGAACTGAACACATGTTTCTTGTAATAAACATGTAATGTAGTTATAATCTCAGACCGTGGAATAATAAAAGAATTTTTTTGAATTCAGAGAGACTGTGGCGTTATTTCAAATAACACTTTTTCCAAAGGTGAAAATATTCGATTTACAACGGTACTTTTGTAACCTTTATCTGATATTCGTGTTTTTCTAAGCTTAAAAGTTTTTATTCTGTTAATTTCCATATGTTTTCCTGCAGTTGAATTACCCAAGTCACTTTTGTAGAAAAACTACAATTGAAAATTACCAGTTTTTAAAATTACAAACAATACGTACTTTACGTACTTTATACTTGATCGACAAAACTTTTAAGGTACTGTTGTGAATCGGAAATTACCTTTTTTGCATAGAGGATCACTTGAAATTACGCTCACAGTCCCTTTAATTCAATTTATATTATTTACAATACCTGATATTTTAGTTGAAGATCCTTCCGAGTAGGTTTAGGTCCTTCTATAGGTTTAGGAGGGTTGATCATTATTCTAAACTCCTGAAATATCTAGGTTTAGGAGGGTTGATCATTATTTTAAACTACTGAAATATCTAGTTTTAGGAGGGCTGATCATTATTCTAAACTCCTGAAATATCTAGGTTTAGGAGGGTTGATCATTATTCTAAACTACTGAAATATCTAGTTTTAGGAGGGCTGATCATTATTCTAAACTCCTGAAATATCTAGGTTCATTATTCTAAACTCCTGAAATATCTAGGTTTAGGAGGGTTGATCATTATTCTAAACTCCTGAAATATCTAGGTTTAGGAGGGTTGATCATTATATAATTATAAAAATCATTTTCTTTAGAATAGAAATCAAAACTTTCTAAGCATATTCCTTCGAGAATTTCAAATTTTATCAAATTTTTTTTAAAAAGAAACTGTAGGTGTAATTAACCTTTCATTTATATAGTGGCATATCAAAATCAGAATGTTTCCCTTTATAGCTTTTTTATCAAGATTGAATGATATAACCATGTTTTTAAATTATAAACTTAATTTCTTACAATTGTTGGGCTGCTTTAATTATGATTTGTGTAAGAGAAACAATGTATGGAATTGTCCGAATTAAACGCTTTTCATAAGCTAGGGAACGCAATTGTTCAAGAAACGGTTTAATGTGTGTCGTTGTGATTTGAACATGACTTAGATAAGAAATGAATTATTATTATTTTATAACCTTATAACTGATTCGTCCATCATTATCCTTGTCTGCAAACGTAAACATTTCTTCTACATCAGTCTCACTTACCTTAGTAATAATGATAATTATAATAATAATAATAATAATAATAATAATAATAATAATAATAATAATGATAATAATAGTAATAATGATAATAACAATAATAATAATAATAATGATAATATTTTTACTAAATATATTTACCGGGATAGGTAGATTGTTCATAATGAACTTGAAGTCTGTTTTGTTCAAATATCTGTCATGAATTTTATATTTTTTAGCTCTAAACAGTTCTGGAAGGGGGTCTGTTCCACATAACATCTAAACAAAAAAAATGGCAAAAATTAAAAAAATCAAAATTTTGTAATTTTTTTGTTTTATCGCTAAATATTTCATTACTTTTCTATTTCGAGACGCAAAATAAAACACCCAAGAAATCGAATAAATACTTATAGACAATACAATTTTTATTCCAAAAACTTTAATCTTTATTAGCGAAAATGGGCTTAAAGAAATGAAATCAGAACTTGAAAACATTTTCATAAATCTCAAAAATGATTTACCTTAAACATTACTTGTGCAAATTGTTCCTCATCGTCTTCTCTAAACTTGCGCAGAACCACCTGGACAGTGGACAAGTGAATTAGTTCGAAAACTCCCCAATGGGTGGCAGTATATATAATCCACTTAAACGTAATTTCAAGTAATTCTCCATTTATAGAGTGAGTCGAGTGCCCATTTCAAACTTTTGTCTGATCAAAGAATGAGATATTTATGTCTTCCTAGCCTAAAACTAATTTCTTCAATTGTGGAATAACGACATCTTCCTTATTATCTATTATTAAAGATAAATATGGTTTTATGTCGGATATGCCGGTCTCTAATTACAGGATCACTTGAAGTTACGTATATTAATACGGACCAACAGTTATGAATGAGATGAGCTTTGTACAAACGTGATCGTGATTATTTGCATCTCTTATACAGAGAACCAGAATATTCTGGAATAAAAAAACGATTTAAAGACTCCAGTTATACTTTAAATAGTGCAATAAACATCATATACAGCAATTGAGCAGTGTAAGCAGAGCAGACCAATTTAACTTAATAAGTAAATTAAAAATTACTGAGGCCGAATTGAAAGGATTTTAGCCGCGGCTCAAATATGATTGGTTCCACTTAAAATCATATTCGATGTTTCAATATTTAAGCCGGCGCTCAATTGAAACCGGTTTTTAGGGGATTTGAGACGCGGCTCAAATCCATTAAATTCTGACTCTGGTAAGCTTATTCGTTTTGTAAAAACATGAAATACACAACACTTCATAATTACTTTAATGTCATTTTCCTATTCCACAGTTTTCTGGTTCTCACTGTACAAACATTACATTATTGAGCTGAAACACACTTATTTAATGCTCTGCGAACAAAAATTTGTCCATTTTGAAGCAAAAAATTAGGATTTTCCAAAATATATACGAGACTGTATCTGGGAACAAGCTGGTGACATTAAAACCTTTCATGTCAACAGCTGAAAAATTTTATAATTTATGGATTAGGTCAAAGGTCAGGCGACACTTCAACATTCGGCGTGGTCTCAAAAGTGAATTCATAACTTTCAAAACTGAAAGGATATAAAAGTAAGACAAAGGACCCAGGCATAATACTTTAGTTGGTACGGCTCCGTTAGTTGGTGCATAATTTTGAAAACTGTTTGGATCATTATGAATGTTACAGAAAGTGCGGACTGCGGTATCTAGTTCTAGTTCTAGTTCTAGTTCATGAATAATGAATATAATTAAAATTTATAAATTAAAATCCGAGAAACAACATAGACGAAACTTGATAAGATAATACAAGATCTTAATTAGAATTTATTTATTAGGTTAAAGGAAGGAATCCGTCACATTTTATTCAGAGACGTAATATTTAACAAGATATATATATATATATATATATATATATATATGTAAATATTAATGCATAGATAAGGGTTTTTTTAAGGATGGAAGAGGGGGCGGGGTTTTAAAACGGAAACTTTTTGTAAAAATTAAACAATTTTTGAGTAAATTGTCAACATTGCCTCTATTTTTACTCTGTACATTTCCTTTTTTTAAATAACCCCCCTCCCCACACACCCTTCCACAGTTAATAGCGCCTCTGAAAGAATGCAAGGTTTTATCGGACATTTTTTTGTGTTTTGGACTTTTTAAAATAAGATGTCATCACGACTTAAATTTAATTTTACCTTGCAGAATTCTGGAAAGAATATTAATCCGTTTTTGGCAATCTCATTTGTCATATCAATAACTTCCTGCAGAAAATGAGATAAAAAAATTTAATAAAAAATGGGGGTTTTAGGGTTTCATTGATCCTTGATCATATCTATAAATATAGTTATAAAAAAAGGAAAAATTACAGATTGAAAATTTAAGTTTTTGTCACAAACTCTGATTTTTATCCCCTTTATCCTAGTTGTAGACTTTTGATATTTTAAACTATTTGATATTAGATCAAATACTCTAAGTTTAACATCAATGTTTATCAACAAATTGGAATAAGAAATTATGAGTTTATGAAAAAAAAATCATTTCAAAGAATTTTGTTCAACAACCTAATTAATTTTATAAGAAAAGAAGAATATAGTTTTTCCACCGTTTGTAAAAGAAAAAAAATAAGTTTTTATATTGTTTTTATTTATGATGTTTTTATGTTGATGCTATTTTTATATTAAAATTACTCGGTGCACACCTGCTAATCTTAAAATAAGAGAAATAAACTTCAAATTAGAATTACTTCTAAAGTTTAAAAAGGAGGTGTTAATTTTTTAAAGGACAGTTCGTGTAAATCCAATTGACCCTTTATTTAAAGGTTTTACATGCTTGTTATCCCATTGATACTCAAAGGTTTAAAAGTTTACATGCTTGATATCCCATTGATACTCAAAGGTTTAATAAGTTTACATGCTTGATATCCCATTAATACTTAAAGGTTTAATAAGTTTATATCCCATTGATACTCAAAGGTTTAAAATTTTACATGCTTGATATCCCATTGATACTCAAAGGTTTAATAAGTTTACATGCTTGATATCCCATTAATACTTAAAGGTTTAATAAGTTTACATGCTTAATATCCCATTGATACTCAAAGGTTTAAAATTTTACATGCTTGATATCCCATTAATACTCAAAGGTTTAATAAGTTTACATGCTTAATATCCTATTTATACTCAAAGGTTTAATAAGTTTACATGCTTAATATCCTATTTATACTCAAAGGTTTAATAAATTTACACGCTTGATATCCCATTGATACTCAAAGGTTTAATAAGTTTACATGCTTGATATCCCATTGATACTCAAAGGTTTTAAAGTTTTACATGCTTGATATCCCATTGATACTCAAAGGTTTAAAAGTTTACATGCTTGATATTCCATTGATACTCAAAGGTTTAAAAGTTTACATGCTTGATTTCCCATTGATACTCAAAGGTTTAAAAGTTTACATGCTTGATATCCCATTAATACTAAAAGGTTTAATAAGTTTACATGCTTGATATCCCATTAATACTCAAAGGTTTTAAAGTTTACATGCTTGATATCCCATTGATACTCAAAGGTTTAAAGGTTTAAAGGTTTAAAGGTTTAAAGGGTAGTATTGTGAATCGGGTAAGTAGCTCTTTAGTTAGATTTACATGGAATTACCTCGACAGTCCCTTTAAAAGATAACAATCCCTTTTTTATAGTTGAGAAATGATTAATGAAAAGATTATTTAAACCTGCTCCATTGGATTTAGTCCAAGAACCACCAGTGCCGTGTGCAAATCCTGAAATTTAAATCAAATTTAACTTTAGTTAAATTTAATCATTAAAAATGTAAATCCACGAATTTATATTTATAATGTTCTTAGTTTCATTTTTCATTAAAAAACCAAAGACTTTAAGTAGGACTTCAAATCTTTGTCTAAGAGAAAATGTATTGAATTTACGTGATTTTTTTTTTAAATTGACAAATTTCTATTTTTTGAAGTGTCATTTAAAATTACGTTTCATTACATAAAGAAATGGCTAAAGAATAGATATTATATATTTTTACCCGTATTTAAATGAAAATTTAAAATCACAGGTAACAAAGTAATGAAGGGGAACTGTTTTAACTGTAATGCTTTTAATGAATCTGTGAGAATAACAATATTTAAAGAAACTGATCAGTGATTAGTTTCCACAAACTACTATTTTAAAATCCATCACGCGGATTTAACGGTTCGGGTCTTATCCCGAAGAACTGTGACTTTCGAACCGAATTAGAACTGTTAAACACAATTTTCTTTTTTATATTTGTCGGGATGTTTTAAACAAAACCGTGTAACAGGACAATAAAACTACATAAGTTTAAAGATTGTTGAATTAACACCAACGCGTGACTGAATTTGAAAAGGAGAAACCGAATGCAGCTCGCTCTGGCTAGCCTTTGATAATGTTAACCATTTTCATCTAACAGACGGTCTAAAACAGGGGGATGATAGTTCTCTACCTGTGTGCTCAGTTAGCTGTACTGTACACTTACAATTGTTTGCTAATATTGATATACTAAGGTTAGGCCAGAATCAACTTATAATAAGCAGTACGCTCACGGTATAGTTTAAGGCCTATATACTTAGTGTAAAGGATTAGCGTACATCATCACTCTATACACTAAAATCTCGTTAGTATAAAACAAAAGGTTCAAAAGTACAAAAATACAAAACGATGTGAGTAATCCGTTTCTTTACTTACATATTAACTCCATGTCATGTTTAGTTTAACAACTCTTTTTCTTCTTTCAGTAATTAGGTTTTTTATAAAATATATTGATTTAATGTGTCTTTTGGTGCCTTAGTAAACAAACTTAAATATAGATTTTAAATCTATATTTATATTACACAGGAAATAATAATATAGTGAAAACTTATTTAGCTAGCTACCTTGCTTTGTCTGGAAATTACATTTTCCCCATTAAAGTAAACCCACTCAACTTAGATTTTCTTTACCAAGCTACGAACATTCCTGTGATTCTATCGAGTTCCCCAATAGAATTTTTAGACAAATTGGTTCAATGGTTCAAGAGTTGTGATCGGACAAACAAACAAACATAACATGAAACCTGGAGTTCCATATAACCTGAGGTTCCATGAAACCTAAAGTTCCATGCAACCTGGAGTTCCATGAAACCTGGAAATCCATGAAACCTGGAGTTCCATGAAACCTTGAAGTCAATGAAACCTAGAGTTCTATGAAACCTTGAAGTCCATGAAACCTAGAGTTCTATGAAACCTACAGTTTCCGTAAATGAAAGCTTCATGAAACCTCAAGTTCACGAAATTTTGAGCTCCGAAACCTGGAGTTCCATGATACCGGGAGTTTCTTGAAACCTAGAGTCCCATGAAACCTGGAGATCCATGAAACCTGGAGTTCCACGAAAACTGGAGTTTTATGAAACCTGAAGTTTTAATTTCCATGAAACTTAAAGTTCCAAGAAACCTAGAGATCCATGAAACCTGGAGATCATGAAACCTGGAAATCCATGAAACCTGGTTTTTCATGAAACCAGGAGTTCTATGAAACCTGGAGTTCCATGAAACCTGAAAGTTCCATGAAACCTAGAGTTCTATGAATCCTGGAGTTCTGTAAAACCTGTTTTTTTTAAAACCTGAAGATCCAATTTCCATTAAACCTAAAGTTCCAAGAAACCTGGAGATCCGAGAAAACTGAAGATCCATGAAACCTGGAGATCCATAAAACCTGGAGATCCATGAAACCTGGAGATCCAAAAAACCTAGAGATCCATGAAACCTGGAGATCATGAAACCTGGAAATCCATGAAACCTGGAGTTTCATCCCAAGTAACAAAAGTGAGGAATTTCCCCAGATTCTCCAACCGTGGCGACTTTCTTTAAGGAATTTCCGACGAATTTCTCGAGAATCATTTCCTGTAACTGATTCCTCAGAAATTCTCGAAAATTTCCCTAGAATTGGTCCCCAAGATGAGAGATTTTTGTGGGATCACAGTTTTGAGACAGAGTTCCATGATACCCGGAGTTTCTTGAAACCTAGAGTTCCATGAAACCTGGAGTTTCATGAAACCCGGAGTTTCTTGAAACCTAGAGTTCCATGAAACCTAGAGTTCCATGAAACCTGGAGTTCCATAAAACCTGGAGCTCCATGACCACTGGAGTTCCAAAATACCTTAAGTTCCATGAAACCTGGAGTTCCATGACCCCTGGAGTTCCATAAAGCCTGGAGTTCAAACCTTGAGTTTCTTGAAATCTGGAGTTTCATGAAACCTGGAGTTCCATGAAACCTGGAGCTTCATAAAAACCTGGATTTCCATGAAACTTGGAGTTCCATGAAACCTGGAGTTCCATGAAACCTGAAATTCCATGAAACCTAAAGTTCTGTTCCATGAGTTCCACAAGTTCCATGGGTTTCATGAGTTCCATGAGTTCCATGGATTCTATGAGTTCCATGGGTTTCATGAGTTCCATAAGTTCCACGAGTTCCATAATTTCCATGGGTTCCATGAGTTCCATGAGTTAATGTAAATGAAGGATAACCAGAAAACATAAATGGATTTTTTCCTACATTTAAAAAAATATATTTTCCAATATGGAAAAAAGGTAAGTAAAGCGTACTATTTTGTGTTTGTTTTTGAAAAAACTGATTTTTAAAGAAAAAAAGAAAGTCCCGACATAATATGAAAGAAAACTATTTTCTGATAAAGATCAAGTTTAATCCTGGCTCATGGATCATACTTAGTCAAGGTTAGTGTATTTACTTCATGTTAAAGTGTAATTATAGGTTTGTTAAAAAAAATTTTTTTTCAAATCTGTAACATAAATCAATCTCTGTAAGAGAGTTACAGGAAAGTTTCTGGAAAAAAACCCTGGAAATTAAATCTCAGGAAAAAGAGCTAATTTCCTTCAGTCCAGAAAAATTTCCTGACAGGACAAAAAGTTCTTGGTTTTAGATTCCTGGGACTTTCTTTCAAAATTCCTAGAAAGCAAATCTTAAAACAGAAAACTTTACTTCAAAGACCATTAATTTTTAAGACTTTTTATCCACGGAAATTTCTAAAGCAAAATTTTACGACTTTATTTAAACAAAACATTCTTCAGGAAACTTACTGGGCGTTTTAAAAATCGGGATATACAGGGTTCCTCACAAAGGATCAAACTGAAGATCTATAGGTTTATTTTTGTTCTTGGTCTTTGATCATGGTTTTCTTAAAGATTTGTTAAATTATTTAGCAAATAAACCTGAGCTGAAAACTTCAGAATGAGATATCCTTAATCCTGATCGGTTAATCAATCTGGAGATTGATAACAAGAGGAGAGCATGCATTATTTAATCTTGAGATTAAGAAAAAGAGGAGATCAAGCATTAATCTCGATATCCACCATTCAAAAGTTATCAGCTCAGAGCTGGGAACTTTAGAATGGTGGATATCGGGATTAATGCTTGATCTCCTCTTTTTCTTGATCTCCAGATTAAATAATGCTTGTTATCCTCTTGATATTAATCTCCAGATTTTTTACCGAGCGGGATTATGGATATTCCATTCTGAAGTTTTCAGCTCAGGTATGATTTCGTTGAGTCGTTTCTGAAGTCTCATCCTTTATACGCATTTTATTGTTTATTTACCTTTGCGTCTATACATGCTTCTCGTAAACCAGTTTCGTACTGTCTGTTCAACAGGGGTTTATTTTTATTCAGAAACCTGTGGAATGAGAAGAGACAACATTAAAGCAATATTAAAAAGTATTTAATGTTCTTCAAAACAAGTTTACTTGGGACTCTGTTACCCTGCACAATTGTTGTGTCTAATTTTCATTCAACTATTTAAAGTCTTAAAGTCGTCTTTCTATTCCAGAGTTTTCTGTTTCACACTGTTTCTTATTCTTGAGTGTTAATGTAGAGTTCAAACTAAGAAATCTATTTTTAGTTGGTTTCCCAAACCATATTACGTTTATCAGAGATGGAACTTAAAGAATTTGAGCCGAGGTTTAAATCCGCCAAAACCCGGTTTAAATTTAGCACCGGCTTAAATCTTGAAACATTTGATACAATTTTAAGTGGAACCAACCTTATTTAAACCACGGCTTAAATATAAACCGCCGCTCAAATTATTTAAATTTGGCCACTGGTTAATATTAGAACTCCAAAATATTTTTGTTCTTCATATATACCTCTTCTAATACCTCTTCAATAGGAAGGTTTTTGATTGAAAGGATTGTAGATTTCAATCAAACAATCAATTTACTTCACCTTGATGTGATTTATTTGATTTTAGATTACTTGTAATTACCCCACTTTTTGGGATTGGGAAAACAGCTATTACTAAGTCTATCCTACTGCTAAAGAGAATTAGAATGCTCAAAACTGCCAACTGAAGCTTAAAGGTCCGTACACAAATCTTTATCTGTATTTATTGAGTAAATATTTTACATAGAGGCTCATATTCAGAGATAATTAAGTTAATTTATGTTTGTATTGTGGCATGTCTGATTCACAACAGTGCCATGTAACCCGTTATCTGATCAACAGTGTGGAAGATAACGTTGTTTTTCTAGCTTGAAAAGTGCTTAATTCTCATAATTTACTCTAGTGTTTCTGTAGGAAAGAAATCCGCAAGTCACTTTTATTGAGAAAGCAAATTTGGAAGAACCAACAAGAAAAAAAACATAGATATCCCATTCCTTCTTGAAGAGACAAACAAGGGTTGTGAATAGGACATGTCATGATGCCACCCTTCACATGGAAATTAACAAAAATAAATAATAATAATAATAATACACCCCCCTAAAGACTGTTGTCACAACCTCTAGTTCACTTTGAGTAAACTCCTTCGGGGGAGGCATTTCTGAAATGATAATAATATGTAAAATTTAAATTGGTAAAAAATTGGTAAAATGGATAAAAATAGTAAAAATTGATAAAAATTGTAAAAATTGGTAAAAAATTGTAATAAAAATTGAAAAAGATTTGGTAAAAATTGGTTATAATTGGTAAAAAATGGTCTCACATTACATCTTTATATTTTAAACACAATTGTAAATTTAAAAAATGTAAATTAAAAATGCTTGAATATTGGGTCAAAAATAATGAGATAACCCCTTCATCACTTCCCACCCCCACCACCCTTTTATAAAATCCTCAAAATATTCTATATGTAAGTTCATGTTAGTTTGTGAGTGTATATGTTCGTGTGCGTGTGTGTGTGTGTGAATGATGTTGATGGTAGTATGGTATACCGTAAACTAGAGGTTAAAGAATAACCAAGAAGGAGTCCTCCCCCCCCCCCCACTTCATACCATACTTTATACCGTACATTTATCGTCGAACATAAACCCATGAAAACTAATCATGAGGCATGAGAGAGGGGGGGGGGGCAATGACATTTTTTTTTAATCAAATAAAAGGAAAAAAATATAAATGAGTCAAATTTTTTTCATAAAATTTCTCCTCGAGTTTTAGTGAAATGTCAACATATTCTAAAATGTTGACTTTAGGGATGGGAATCTTTTTCATAGTCATCTTTTTATAAAAGATATTAATTTCAATATGATTTGGCCAAAAGTTTTTCTTTGACCTTACATATTATATCAGGGTAAAAATTGCTATATTACCAAACCAAATATCGAGACTTATTGTGGAGTCTTTTAAGGAAATTGTAGATGTTTTTTTTTCAAGTCAAGAAACCCTCGATTTATAAAGGAATCTTCCATATTCTTGATCTAATCTATGCTGTAAGGAATCTTTCATATTCTTGATCTAATTTATGTTGTAAGGAATCTTCCATATTCTTCATCAAATTTATGTTAAAAGGAATCTTCCATATTCTTCATCAAATTTATGTTGAAAGGAATCTTCCATATTATTGATCTAATCTATGCTGTAAGGAATCTTTCATATTTTTGATCTAATTTATGTTGTAAGGAATCTTCCATATTCTTGATCTAATTTATGTTGTAAGGAAACTTCCATATTCTTGATCATATTTATGTTTTAAGGAATCTTCCATATACTTGATCAAATTTATATTAAAAGGAATCTTCCATATTCTTCATCAAAATTTATGTTAAAAGGAATCTTCCATATTCTTCATCAAATTTATGTTGAAAGGAATCTTCCATATTCTTGATCAAATCTATGCTGTAAGGAATCTTTCATATTCTTGATCTAATTTATGTTGTAAGGAATCTTCCATATTCTTGATCTATTTTATGTTGTAAGGAATCTTCCATATTCTTGATCTAATTTATGTTGTAAAGAATCTTCCATATTCTTAATCAAATTTATGTTGTAAGGAATCTTCCATATTCTTGATCTAATTTATGTTGTACGGAATCTTCCATATTCTTGATCTAATTTATGTTGTAAAGAATCTTCCATATTCTTGATCTAATTTATGTTGTAAAGAATCTTCCATATTCTTGATCAAATTTATGTTGTAAAGAATCTTCCATAATCTTGATCTAATTTATGTTGTAAGGAATCTTCCATATTCTTGATCTAATTTATGTTGTAAAGAATCTTCCATATTCTTGATCATATTTATGTTGTTAAGAATCTTCCATATTCTTGATCTAATTTATGTTGTAAGGTATCTTTCATAATCTTGATCTAATTTATGTTGTAAGGAATCTTCCATATTCTTGATCTAATTTATGTTGTAAAGAATCTTCCATATTCTTGATCTAATTTATGTTGTAAAGAATCTTCCATATTCTTAATCAAATTTATGTTGTAAGGATGATATTATTAATGTTAATATATCTATATATAAATTTGGCTTGTCTGTTTGTCTGTCTGTCTGTTTGTTTGTTTGTTTGTATCCAATAAACGTCAAAACGGCTGAACCGATCGGGCCCAAATTTTTTGTGGGACATCTAGGGACCCCAGGGAAGGTTTATGAATGATTGAAATTTTAAAAATTTGTGTTTTAAAGGTTTTTAATTTTGTAAAAAAATTTAAATTTTTGAAAATCCGTGATTTTTTTTTTAAAAATCCGCAAAATTTTTTTCATCTTTGTTTTGAAATGTAAATAAAAAGAACATGTTCACAATTTAAATAGAAGATGGGCGCGAAGCGCACTAAAATCCTAGAAAGAAGGGCGCGAAGCGCCTTGAATTTCTAGTTTATAAAAATTACATCATAATTTACACTTGATAAGATAAATATTTTAAGGGTATCGTTGTGAATCAGGCATTTCCATCTTTGCAAAGAGAATGACTTAAAATTACGCCTTCAGTCTTTTTAACTGCATAAAGTACATTAATTTTCACACCGTAATATATCATTATGTTCTTACTGTCGAAGAATTTTTTTCTTTTTTTAACATAAAAGTTCATTTAAAAAATGTTTATTTTAAACGAAATTATTTTTAAAAGTTCATTTTAAAAAAGCAAAGTACTATTGCAAGGAAAGTTAATTGCGGTCGCGTAAACTCTGCGTACATATTGAAACCAGTTCTCTTTGGGCGGAATTTGTAAACAAGAACAGATGCATTAGTGTTCGACTAGTATCCGAGGAGGATAAAAGCATTTAATTTTGATAATTTTGAAAATTCACATAATAGTTTCCTTTGACCAAATATTTCATAACATTATTTTTGTGAAAATGGATTCCATGTCAGGCTGTGACATCCGTCTTGTATTTACTTTTCCGCCCAAAGACAGTACACTGCAGTACAAAAAATGCGTACTCCTCTGAAATAACTTTTCTTGCAATAGTACCTTGGAAAAAAGTATATTTTTAAAGTTCATTAAATTTGTTTGTAGTAATTTTTTGCCTGAAAACCCACTATTAGCTTAGGCATCCCAAAACATTTTATTAGCCATCGGCTTGCCATCAGCTCCTGACTATGGCAGTATGGATTTCCGACCAATATGTAGGGATGGGAATTATTTAAAAAGTACATGGCATCAAATATTCTGAGCTATTTTTCACACTTCAGAACTATATATTCTCGATAAGTTTGTTTTTATTACAGTATAAATATTTTTCTCAAATATATTAAACAAAGCAATTTGACTAATTGTTTCGAAAAGTCGATTTTGTTCATTTTTTTGCCAGAGTAAAAATTTGCATAATAAAAGCAAAATAAATATGAAGCTAGTGTGAAAGAGGATAAACATCTGAGATTCTAGTTGAGCCTCTTTAAAAGTTTAAAAACTTTAAATGTTGAAAAATGGATTTCAAAACAATGACGGAATACTGGCGAATAGGAATAGGAATAGGAATAGGAATAGGAATAGGAATAGGAATACTGGCGAATGAACCTGGTCATTGTGAACTAGACAGGAGGAGAAAGTCAAATTTATGAGATATAACTGGTAGGATTTTGTGACCTCGGAGCTCCTTTAGTTTTATTATATATACGACTACAGTATTATATGTATGTATGTATGTATGTATTTATGTCACACTCATGTTAATGTTGCAATATTAATGATTTCACAGTTTCTGTCTACCCAGGCCAATTTCTTTTAATATAGTTTTACTTTTAGCATCGCTTAGAGCAATGGTCTAAAAAACCTAAATTGTTCATTATTTTGTTCAAATCCGCAAAACTTTTTATTCTAAATCCGCGAGTTTCTTCTCAGTGTACACAAATCAAACAGTGTACACAAATCTTCCGTATTTCCAGTATATTGTGTATTTAGTATATATACATATACATAATACAAGAGAATACATGAATAAATATTCCCATATTGTTGATGTAAAAGGCGGGGTTCTGATTTCAGAGACGGAGATTGATTCAACATTCTTCTAAACTTCTGTTTATCTTTCAAACATAAACATAAACATAAACGTAAACATTATATATCAAACATGATTTAACCTATTTTCTTTTCACGAAAAATAAGTTTTCCATTGTTTTGTAATACAATGCTTCCATTAGTTCCTTTATCAAATACATCAAAGGTTTGTTTTCAGCTGTCTTTCTTTTGTTTACTTCACCGTTCACGATCCACTAAACAGAAGGAATAGGTTAAATGCGACATTACTGGTCTAGTACGTAGTTCTTCTAGTTTTTGGAGTTACACACATGCATCAGGAAAACAAATTAGAAATTCAAAATATCTTTTTTTTCTTCTCAATAGTTCTTCAAGTATTTGTCAGAGTATTTACACAGGTAGAGAACTATCATCCCTATCTATCAAATAATTTGTTCAATCTATTATTTTTCCTCCAAAACTTGTGTCCTATCGATCACTGATGATACCTATCTGTTGTCCTTCAAATTAGTATCCATCGATCATTTGTCCTTTCAATTGATCATTTGTCTTACAAGATCTATCAATCTATCAAGATTAATTAACAGTACTACAAATTAGTTGTTCTATCAAGTTTAACAGTACTACAAAAAAACTTTTCTAGTGATCGCTTTTTCTTTTCAACCATTTTCATTCAACCAAATTCAAATTTCAAATTTTGGAAGTTGATGAATTATAATGTGATCCAATCATAAATATATTATTGAACTTTATGAAAATGGGTTTATCCAAGAGATTCTAAAGATATATAATGTTTAGATATAGATTCCATAAATAAATTTTAAATTTTTTTATTTTACTTATTTTACGATGAATGCGGTTTAATAAAAGCTACTAAATCTTAGGGATATATTTCCGTCCTAATATATACTAGGCTAGAATTCGAATAGAATTTTTCATCTAAATATTTTCGGGGAATTAAAGAGACTACGCAGAGAAGAAAAGAGAGGAAGGGTTGGCACTGCGTCGAAAATATTTTCTTAAAATCTCATCAAAATCATACTTTAAAAAGGGATCTTTAATTTAATTTCGTAATTTACGTCTTTCACTAAAATTATAATAATTTTAAAATTTGAACTACTACAGCAAATATGAGAAAGAAGCTTTGTTTTATTTTAAACTTTCCATTAAACAATTTTATAGCTTTTAATTGTGCCCTGAAACTGGCCATATTACTTATTTTCAAGCTCTAGCGGATTTTCAAAAATAATGATTGTCAAAATATTTTCTAAGCAAAATTGTTCAACTTAAACGGTCCATAAATGCGAGTTGCCACAAAAAAATGGTCCGATCAGTTTAGCCGTTTCGACGTTTATTATATTATGGGTCCCACCATATAATATTAGAATTGGAAAATGAAGATGTTGAAAATTCTCTAGTTTAATTTAATTTAATTATATTTCCATAGTTTCAAATCTTTAAATTAGAAAAATCAACATGAAACATTCAAATTTGAAAGACGGTAGGCAGGGTACAGTCACGTAAAACTAAAGTAAAATTACAAAGAAGATTGAAATATAAATGTTTTAAACATAGAGTAATAACAATATTAATACAGATAGAACACTAGATGTCGTCTGATTTAGGGTTTTTTTCGTTCACAATAACCCTGAGGCAGATGCCTAAAGGGGATACGCGCATGCCGCGTTGAATAACAAGACAGAGAAATCATGTGCGTAACTCCTTTGGTCTTCTGGGTTAGAGTGGATGAAAAACCCCAAAGTCTTGAAAAGACGACATCTAGAGATCTATTTGTACTGTTATCAATTTTAACTTTTAGCCTGGTCTGAGCAGATTTTAAGAACTAATCTTGACAATATTGTTTTTGTTTATATAAAATCATATTGCTCTACAAGAATTCTGAATTATACGTAGATACTATTGGATAAAAATGATAATAACAAATATAAACTGCAAATTCCGTGCGAAATGAAGATAAAGCAGAGTTCAATTGTATTTCTCATTCGTATTTCTCTGGGAAACTGCGGGGTATATCAATACAAGGAAGACGACTTTTTATTTAACTTTTGATTATTTACAACCGTTTTTTCTAATCTCAAGTTTACAAGTAATCAAAGAGAAGTTTTTTTAAGCGATAGTTTCTATTTATTCATATTTTTATGTGTATCCATGCTGTTATATATATATATGTTGATATAAATCAAAATTGAAACCGAAGGTCATTTTCTTTGTATTGATACAATCGCTTACCACTGTATCAAAAATAGCTACCAGCAACCTGAAAATTTATTTACCAGCAACCTGAAAATTGATTTACCAAAAGAAATATGTTTGTGTGTAGACTGCAACACAGCTCTTTTCATTTTCATTCAACTTTTGAAATCAGAACAGTCGTCTTCTTATTTCATAGTTTTAAGATTCTCACTGTAGAAAATATATGAGATTGGAGTCTTATTTGGAATTCGAATTTTTTTCATTAACTATTGAGACCGGGCCTACTTTGGAATGTCGCCAGGCACTTGGTTTTATCTTGCCAACGCCCTTATACATATTTTGTATCTCTGGATGTAAAGATGTTTTAGCAATATTTTTATATGTTTAAAGGGGTCTGAATATTCATATGTTATGCTCACAGTGAGACCATGGAGTCGTACATTTATATTTTATTGCTTTAATTTAAAGGCAATGCATCAAAGTGCAATTCTTTTAAATCAAAAACTTAATTTTGTTAAAAACTAAATTTTAGTCAGTTTAAAGAAGCAGTAAAAAACATTTAAAAACCTGAATTTTTAAAAACTTTTTCGAAACATGGTGACTTTTTTCAAGAATGAAAAAAATTTATTATTGATTTTTTTTGTTCATTTATGCAACCATAAATATATGCGGAGAAAACATGTTTAATTTTAAATAAAACAGAAAAAGATTATCATTTCATTATAGATAAATGTCTTAAATATACAACAAATCAAAACAATTTATTTAGTTTTTGGTTTATAATATTATTAGAAAGCTGAAAGGTTGGCATAGTTTACATGGTTAGTAGGTTTATAGACTTTAATCGGTTATCAGCTGTTTTAATAAAATCAGGGATTTTCCTAAAATTATTTATGCATTGTAAGCAGTTGTAGTTTATTCGTAAATTAATCCATTACGTTTTTAGAATAATTATTTTAAATAGAAAGCAAGAGAGAAAGCATAAAGAAAGCGCAAGAAATCAAAATAAATGTTTTTTCTTCGCAAAAGACAGATTTTGTTCCTTTTATTTTATATTTTAGTTTTTATTAAGTATACGTCATTAATATACAAAAGTTTATTACTGTTATAAGATTAGTCTTAAAGGAACTTACTAATTTCAAATTGATAAGAAGGAAAACATATTTAAATTTTTGAAGTATCCGGATATAATAAAATTATCGTAGGCTAATTTAGTTGACGGGAAGTTTCTTTCGACTTTAATCTGGACTTATCAAAAAACTTTTATTGTTTTATTGTTGGATTGATTGATTTATTTATTGCTTCGTAGTTTGTAGTTTGTCGTTTTTTTCAGATATAATTCAATTTAAAGAGTTAAAAGGATGTATAATCTTTGCTTTCCTTCCAATAAAGTAATAAAAGTATAACAATGAGTTGATATCTGAAGTTAGATTTATAGCGATACGGTTTCAAGATTTAATGTAAAATTATGAATGTTACAGTGTTTATAACCTTCAAACCTTTATCTGACGACAGAGATATCCCTGAAACTCAAAGTTACAATATACGGTCATTGTTGGTTTAAATTTGAGCCTCATGGCACTCATTTTTAGGATATCTCTATTGGACATATAAATTGAGGTGAACTTGAAATTATATTCATAACAGTCTCACAAAAATAAGAATTAAGTTTAATTAAAAACAAAAATTTAAATAACTGACAATGTTTTATGTTTTCCGAGACCCCCTGTATTGTGATGCTGCACCTTGGCTTTTATAAGTGCATAGTCCTGCCGCCTTAGTTGGCTTTACTCAATCTGAGTCAGAACTTAGAACTCAGTATTATTTACACACTACATACTAGTATATAATACTACATATACAGTATACACTCAGTATTTATTATTTACACACTACATACTAGTATATACTACATATACACTAAGTATTTATTATTTACAGACTGCATACTAGTATATACAACATATACACTCAGTATTTATTATTCACACACTACATACTAGTATATACTACATATACACTCAGTTTAAAGGAGAAAGTGAACTGAAAGCCAATTACAGAGTTATAGCAAGGGTTAAGTCTATGATGATACATCTTTAATCTTTATCAAAAAAATATTTAGTTTAAAGTTTGGATCTAAAAACATTACGAATCTAGAAGACCCAGTGTCAATTGACTGATAACCAGCAAAAAAGAAAATTGCGATCATAGTTCTCACTCGAAATAAAAACATCAATAACGTTTTTTTTCAATTTTGTAATTGAGTCCTGAATATTTCTGAGTTATCTTTCAAATCTAGATATCACTGGATATTTAAAAGAATTATTAATGTTTTGAGGAAAAATGTGATGAGTATCAAAGTTTTTTTTCAGTAAAAATGCCGTTTGATATAATTAAAAGGTTTCTGGCGGAGAATGCAATGAAATTTGTCCCACAAGAAGGTAATGTGATCATGCCAGGCTACATTTGTTGTATTAAACGTGCAAGGTCGACTTTACACTAGATAGTCCAGACTGGACGGTACGACTGAATACATGTTGAACCGGCTCGGGATCATACAACTTTTAGAGTGAATATTTTCCTTGTACAGAGCTGTTTGGTACTCACAGTAGTTCATTTAATTATTTATTTATTATTTAATTCATTTGAATTAATTATTCATAATTTAGTTCTGGATGATATGATGGATAAATTACTTAATGAAGTTTGTGAAGGTGAAAAAATACATCTAATTGTGTTATTTTACGAAAATACTTGTTTAAAGATTTCTGAGTAAAATTTAAAGGAATATTTGGATATACTAGTTAAAAATATTTGTTAAAATCAAGTACAAAATAAGCCGGGTTATATGATTAAGTTTAATTTTTTTAACAATTCATAGAGAGACATTTTTTAATTGGGTTATAAGTTACCTTCTCATTAAAATTGTGTTCAAGATTATTTTATTTATCATATTTGTATAAAAACATAAATTTTATTTTTTATTTGTTTAGGTCTGCAAACCCTAGGCTTGGATCCTATACCTATACCGGATATCAGTATTCCATACAACCTGGATAAGGTCAAGCATAAAATACTAGCTATAGAACCCAGCTTTACCTGGAATTGAAACTATCATGTAAATATAAAAATATAAGAAATAATTTATAAACTTATAATTTGTAAACTATAAACTATAAATTAATTAGATAGATGCTGAATCTCAAAATACACATACAATTTCGACAATCGACGCCATGCTTTAAGTAAAAGAATTATGCTGTAGATAATAATGATACTTAAACAGGTTACGGAAGCAGTTCTACCTCTAGTTGGAGCAGAGAACTCTGGGGCTCGTCAGATATTCCAGATACTTAGAGATCTCTGTGCGTCCTGCTCACAGAAAGTTGCAGGTGGGGTGGACGCACTATTTAAGTAAATCATTCAGCTTTATTAAAAAAAAATTAAAATATCAAAAAAATTTATTGAACAGATTATTCTGAAGGGTTTTAATATTGTGGAAAAGAGGGGAACAACATTTATTTTGTAAAAAAATTATGGCATTTTATTATTTAGGTGAGCTGATGCTACGGGAGGGACAACTTCAGGTAATTTAATTTTTAATATTCAATTTAAATAAATTGTATGTACAGGGTTACAGGGTTACCCGCAAAGAATGAGATTTTAACGACGAATATCAGTTTAAGGGTGAAATTTTGTCTTTAACCTTGAATATAGCCTTTAAAATGGCATACTGAACTTTTAAAAAAAGGTTTTAAGTTGCTGCAGAGCAAAATGACTGAGTAAATTTCGTTTAAATGTCTCTCGAGTATCTTCCTTTATTTGGTTTAACCTGGTATTAATTAAAAATTCTAAGATACAAAATAACTTTTAATAGAATAACATTTTCCCCCAATAGTTTATGGTTTCCAATTCCAATCTCACGTTTGAACTTATTTTGAGAGATCTTTAAAAATAAAACCATTTCTGAATTTATTCAAGCCTTAAAGAAA
This sequence comes from Eurytemora carolleeae, assembly GCF_000591075.1. NCBI lineage: Eukaryota > Metazoa > Arthropoda > Copepoda > Calanoida > Temoridae > Eurytemora > Eurytemora carolleeae. The sequence goes on from NW_019396226.1 coordinate 59,115, forward strand.
ACATAAAAAGTACACTTTCTGCAGTGCAAGGAGGTACCAAAAATTGATCTTATATTTTAGTTTGAAATATTTGAAATGTTTTGAAAACAATATAATTTAATAAAAAGAGCTTTCGATGATTCATCAAAGTTGAACAAAAAAAGTTTGTTCTCGTCGTTGATCATGAATGTAAAATGAAAGCTCGAGAAGTTATTAGGTCACAAAGTTAATCAGTACAACATCATATTCAAGATGATTAATCTTTTGCTGTACCAAGTTTTGGTCGGGAAATATTCAAAATAATATTAGAAAATATACAAAAAATCCATTCTTTTGATAAAAAACAAATACAGGGTGTCCCACAAAACATGACTGTTGAAAGACGACTTGAATATCGTCGTTGACCCTTGTAATAATTTGTGACATTCATTCGTCAAATAATGCCGCAAATTATTTCTAAGATCAAAGACGATATTCAAGCTTTTTCTCTTCACTGTCATGTTTCGTGGGACACCCTGTACATTTTAGAGATTTCTTTAAAGATTTCCAATTAAGGGACTGTCCCGTCTATCTCGTCAAGGTCCTGTTGTTCTAACCTGGGAGGAAGAAGGATCAGTTCGTCTTGGAGCAAAGTTTGGAGTAGAGAACCTAACAACTCCTTTCAAGGTAGTGCAATGAGATAAAACTCTGGAATAGCAAGACGACATTTATGTCTTACCAGCAACAATTAAATTAACTTGTGAAATAGGTCTGTACAATCTACATTTTCTGCATTTAATGTTCATTGGACTATTTACAACTATAATTTGAGCCTAACAATTGTCTTAATATTTAACAGTTTTATGGGTCTTATACTTTATTACAGGGTGTGTCTTAGACACAGATACCCTTCTTTTAAGGTATTACAGGGTGTATTTTAGATACAGGTAACCTTATTGCAATGCATTACAGGGTGTATCTTAGATAATGGTACTCTTCTTTCAAGGTATTACAGGATGTATCTTATGTAATGTTACCCTTCTTTTAAGGTTGTAAAGGGTGTATCTTAAATACAGGTACCGTTCTTTCAAGATATTACAGGGTGTATATTATATAATGGCTTAACTCCTTTCAAGGTATTAAACTGACAGGGTGTATCTAGGAATAGGATCAGGGTATCGTTCTTTCAATCTTGAATCAATCTAATGTTGTTTAGAGCGAGGCTATAATCTTAAATCTAATATTGTTTAGAGCAAGACTAATCTTGAATCTAATCTTGTTAAAAACGAGGCAATAATCTTGAATCTAAACTTGTTTATTGCGAGACTGATCTTGAATATAATCTTGTTTAGAGCGTGACTGATCTTGAATATAATCTTGTTTAGAGCGTGACTAATTTTGAATCTAATCTTGTTTAGAGCGAGACTAATTTTGAATCTAATCTTGTTTAAAGCGAGACTGATCTTGAATATAATCTTGTTTAGAGCGTGACTAATTTTGAATCTAATCTTGTTTAGAGCGAGACTGATCTTGAATATAATCTTGTTTAGAGTGTGACTGATCTTGAATATAATCTTGTTTAGAGCGAGACTAATTTTGAATCTAATCTTGTTTAGAGTGAGACTAATTTTGAATCTAATATTGTTAAGAGCGAGACTAATCTTATATCTAATATTGTTTAGAGCGAGACTATTCTTGAATATAATCTTGTTTAGAGCGTGACTGATCTTGAATATAACCTTGTTTAGAGCGAGACTAATCTTGAATCTAATATTGTTAAGAGCGAGACTAATCTTGAATCTAATCTTGTTTAGAGCGAGACTAATCTTGAATCTAATCTTGTTTAGAGCGAGACTAATTTTGAATCTAATCTTGTTTAGAGCGAGACTAATTTTGAATCTAATCTTGTTAAGAGCGAGGCTAATCTTGAATCTAATATTGTTTATTGCGAGACTAATCTTGAATCTAATCTTGTTCAGAGCGAGGCTAATCTTGAATCTAATCTTGTTTATTGCGAGGCTAATCTTAAATCTAATCTTGTTAAGAGCGCGACTAATATTTAATCTAATATTATTTAGAGCGAGGCTAATCTTGAATCAATGACAATAAACCCAGATATCCGAGCTATCTTTTATGCACTCGTTTTGAAAGAAGATGTAGGTTTAGAGTTTCTTATGTGACTTTATCAGGACTGATTAGTTGTACGTCATCCTCAACAAACATCTCAGCTCTCCCCACAGCCATCCTATGGATTCTTATTTGTTGTTCCATGTTTGAAACTTCTCCACTTCCTTCTAACCCTGGACAATACATCGTAATAGAGGAGTTAACATCTTGAAAGTTGTCTTCCTCACTTGCTTCTGATACCAAAGTTACATCATTTTCCATTGACGAATTTATTTGTTTAGCTGGAGATGAGAAAGTACCAGATGGATCCCACTCTAAACTGTTAAAAGAACCTTGAAGTGCATCCGGGTCCCAATCCAAGCTGTTAAATGAGCTGTATACTTTATCAGAGCATTTAGCAGAACAGAGGCTGTCTACTTCTCCATCACTATCAAAGACAGGGGGCAGTGATGTGGATCTTGTTCGTTTACAAATAGTACTTGGTCTGCTTCCACGTGTAACCGGCGGTAATTGACCAAATAAAGACAATCCTTGGCTTGTAGCAAACCTTCTAGTTACAGGTCGAGTATCTTCCCTTCTGTAAACAGGTTCTTGGTTTGCATCAAACCCATGTATTGGAGAGCTTCCAGCAGATGAATGTTGACTTTTGTTCTCCGCAAGATCCAGAGTGATGATTCCTTTAATCTGCGGTTGCAGATTTTTCACTGTACAATCCCAGAAATTTTGTTATTTTTTGAGCATCTGGGAAAAGTAGGGGTCTTGTAAAACACACTCTTTGGAATCTTTTATGCACTCGTTTTGAAAGAAGATGTAGGTTACCTTGAATCTTATTTTCATCTTGTTCTGGTTCCTGCAGTCTGATCCTCAAATAGTTAAAGGTTTTACAATAACCCCTGCACCTCTTTTATTAATTCCTGTTTTGCCCCTTCCTAAATCTAAATTCTAGTTGCCAGTGAGCAGCGGGGGTAAAGTTAATTCTAACTTTGACATGGATATGGGACCTGTGGATGTAGATATGGAAGGTGAGTTGAAATATTTACAATACAGTTTTTTTTTTCTAAATCGACATTTTTCTCCTCTTTTCGTGAACCTGTGTATTACTTTTCTGTCAAATTATAGCGATCTTGTAAATTTTTGTTTTCGTCAAATTTTGAAAATCCACAAAGAAAATGAGAAAATAAGAAAATAAGAAAATGAAAAAATCCGCAAATTTTTTATTGTTTTAAATGCTCGAAGAGAAAATGCTCACAGATAGAGTCACAGTTAAAAGTTGAAATAGAAGATGCGTGCAAAGTGTCCTGAAACTCTTAAGTAATATAAATATATTGTCTAACAGTAAAAGGTCCATATGGGGTTTATTTACCAGAGGATTTCGAAGCCTTGGAGAATTTTAAGCTCAATTGAACTTTTCTATTTTTTTAGTTTAGTTTCAACTCTAAGTAAAATTAGTATCATTCAACGTATCAAGTCTTGAGACTAATTTTTCACAAAATATTAAAATTGCTTCCTCTTCCTTTGATATGTTTAAAATGTTTCTTTTCAAATGCATTCTCTAGGTCTAGGTGTACTACAGTGATACCCTTAATAACGAATACATCGGAAGAATTTATCAAATGTCGTCTTGACAATTATTCAATGAGTTTTATACTATATTACGTAAATTTTAGTATTTGCGAAAATAAATAAACAGCCATGAATATGCGGGAATAGTTTTAAAGAGTTCCATATAATAATTCAATTAAAAAACTAAATATCTCCAACATTCGATTATCAGAAAGTGAAGAATACGACATTTGATGAATTCTTTCGATGTATTCGTTATTAAGGGTTTCACTATATGTGCAGATTAGGATATCTGCCAGAGTATATACACATATACATGTTTCTGGAACAGAGCGTCCCATATCATATTAGATTATCTCCAATCTTTAACACCTAAATACGCACATTATACTAAAAAAATCTAGCATTTTCTGCAAAAAAAATTCTATTAGCCTTATTAAATTTTTCAAAATGATGCAGTCTTCTTAAATTTTATGATTTGTCCCCCAATTCGTAATTTAGACCCATTGACGCGGTCTAATTTGATGTGGGACACCCTGTATTATACTAATATATTATAGAATATATATCCCCCCATGTGTATGGTATTATACTAATCCAACTATTCTCTAGGTCTAGGTGTACTAGGAGATCTAGCAGAATATATATCCCCCCATGTGTCTAGTATAGTGGGAAAGGAGCTAAAACAAATCCTGCTAACAAAGGTATCTAAGAGGAAATTATATTTTTTTTGTAAACCCATAACTTTGGAGAAATCAAAAGAATTCATAAGATTTTTATCAGACCTAAATCTTTGTAATTGTAATAATAACTAAATAGCCATGAATATGCGGGAACAGTTTTAAAGAGCCCCATATAATTATTAAATTAAAAACTAGATATCTGCAGCATTCCACTGTCAGTAGGTGTAGAAGACGACATTTAATAACTTAGTTTGAATTCTCCGAAGTTTTGGGTTAAATTGTAGCAAATATCTTATTTTGCTTTCAATTAGAAAATTAAGCAGATAATACTTTTAAATATTTAAAAGTTAATAATGGAAAAGCCATCTTGAACAAATTTCTAAAAAGGAGTGTCTAGCTAGACATGGCAGTTGAGCTGAGAGTGTAAAGTATTGTTGAGAGATTTGTAAGATATTCTTTCATGAAGATTTTAAAAATAGCTTTTGCGGATTTTCTAAGCAACTATACACCGTACACTCGTCTTACAGGTCTCAAATTATTTCTTTAAAAAATTCTCTATACAATATACCGCACTCTCAGATCAACTACCATGTTAACATTTTTCGAAAAAGGGTTTGATAAGAAAAAAAGGGACTTAATAATTTTCTTTAAAAGAGTTTTAAACCTCTTCTTTCTTCTTCATTCTTTTTACTCCCTTTAAGAAAGAAAGAGGTTTAAAACTCTTCATCAAAGAAAATTATTAAAAGTATTTTTTTTTGTTATCCAAACCTTTTCCGAAAAATGTTAACTCCCCTTTTCAATTAAGAATTGCTATTTTATTAGGTGAAGGAAACTTTCTTAAAGGAAGTGGAGAGAAGGATACCAGGGATATCAACTCTTCTTAGCAGAAGCTAATCCTATAGAGAAGGATACCAGGGATATCAACTCTTCTTAGCAGAAGCTAATCCTACAGCTACAGTCACAGAAAACATGACAGCTATAAAGAGATAAATAAAAGATCGTCTTTGATATTCGCCGACCCGCAACCTGGAACCATAATTCAAATATCGCGAAATTCCCCTTGTATGGTCCTTGCATTCCCAAATTGTGGTCTGCCTTTTGTGCTTTCCATATTACACCCTGAATCGGTCTTTGATAATTTAATATGAAAATTAAACTTAATATTGTAGAGGTAATCGCCATAGCTTTCAAAACATGATGATCATTGATCATCAGCTTATGCGTGCTCAAAATAATATTAGCTTTCTTGCGTAAACTAACAGAGAACTTACGTTTAATCCAAAATATTGTAAAATCATTTACACTGAAAAGAAATTAATTAAAAACAAATTACAAAAAATAAACAAGAATGGATGAATTGTAAGAATTTAACAAAGCTAAACGATCAAGTTCTACAAGATCCCTATAACTCCTCCTTTAAAGAGCAGTCTTTTGTGATTATACTATTCCATAACATGGGAAGTTGCTCTTTTTCAGAAAGACATGCTTCATGGAACATTTAATAAACAAAAATCCTAAAAACTACTAAAAATAACGTGTTAAATAACAGTGGTGCTAAAAAATAACTCGGAAGAAAATCCCCAAGAATATCGGTTAAATTTGTATTTGGTTACCAACAAAGGACGAGACGACTGAGCGGAATTTATTCAGTATTTTTCTAACATTAATTGTCTGTGTATACTTGTTTCTTTCTTTGGTAAGTATTTTTGTTGTATACATAATACATTTTTAAAAAGGTCTTGGCGCAGAATTTCGTCTGTGAAGTGTTGGTGGATTAAATCTTCCAATCCTCGTACCGTACATCCTTGAAATCAACTCTGGATTGTTAAGCATTAAAGAGCTTTAGGCCATCTCAGTATTATCCTTTGTTGGTTACCTTGTACAGGGTGTCCCAAAAATCATGGGAATTCAGTGACGAATTAGATATCGTCTTTGTTATGAATTAGCATTGTAGTACCTAATTTCAAAAGCCATCATATTATTATGTCTGCTAGGAATTATTTTATGAAAAGGGTAAAAGACTGTGAAGATGTGTCTATAAGTTCTCCGCAAGATGAACAGTGAAGACGGACAAGTTTACTCTGTTTGTATACTGCAATTTTTTTGTTTTACTAAGTACAACCGTATGCAGTCAAAACATAAACAAACAAAATGTGAACATATAGCAGACGGATCTCTTACAGATTACAGCTTTCTCAGTAGGTATCACTATACTAAATCAAAGAATTATTTAAAAAGACGATATCGAATTCGTCACTGAATTCCCATGTTTATTGGGACACCCTGTATGTTTCTAGATTCTAAATTATTTAACTTGTTTCGTTTGTTAAAAAAGCTAACCAAATAATACTGTGATAGAAGCTCAATATGCGTTATAATAAATTAATGTAAATAAACTATTGCTTACTATTCATTTTCATTAGTCATTAAATGCTATCCGAGTGTTGGACAAATTTTAAACAAGATTGAGCTTTGTCGAAGATCATTTGAAGGCCGTACTCTTGATAGTTCAAGGATGCTCCAAGCGCTATAGTTCTAATTTCTATAAACCGCGGATGGTTTTGAGAAGAAATATGTAGATTGTAGAGCCATTTTCTTAAAGTAACTCTGTACAGTGTACTACACTGTGAAACTCTAGTTTTTTTAGGTTTAATAGATAGAACACAATTTCTAGCCAGAGAACTGAATTCTATGTAATCGCTGATCAGAGAACTGAATTCTATGTAATCGCTGATCAGAGAACTGAAGTCTATGTAATCGCTGATCAGAGAACTGAATTCTATGTAATCGCTGATCATAGAACAGAATTCTATGTAATCGCTGATCAGAGAACTGAATTCTATGTAATCGCTGATCAGAGAACTGAATTCTATGTAATCGCTGATCAGAGAACTGAATTATTTGTAATCGCTGATCAGAGAACTGCATACTATGTAATCGCTGATCAGAGAACTGAATTCTATGTAATCGCTGATCAGAGAACTGAATTCTATGTAATCGCTGATCAGAGAACTGAATTCTATGTAATCGCTGATCAGAGAACTGAATTCTATGTAATCGCTGATCAGAGAACTGAATTCTATGTAATCGCTGATCAGAGAACTGAATTCTTTGTAATCGCTGATCTGAGAACTGAATTCTATGTAATCGCTGATCAGAGAACAGAATTCTATGTAATCGCTGATCAGAGAACTGAAGTCTATGTAATCGCTGATCAGAGAACTGAATTCTATGTAATCGCTGATCATAGAACAGAATTCTATGTAATCGCTGATCAGAGAACTGAATTTTATGTAATCGCTGATCAGAGGACAGAATTCTTTGTAATCGCTGATCAGAGAACAGAATTCTGTGTAATTGCTGATCAGAGAACTGAATTCTATGTTATCGCTGATCAGAGAACTGAATTCTATGTAATCGCTGATCAGAGAACTGAATTCTATTTAATCGCTGATCAGAGAACAGAATTCTTTGTAATCGCATATCAGATAAATGGTAGAGTTGTGAATAGGATACGTCTCTCTTTTTATAAAATTAAAAAAAAATTGAACGGGTTGCAAAACATATATTAAAATTCACAGGAGTACAAAATAACAAATTAACAGTATAAAAACAACAAGATTAACAATATGAATTCTGTTAGACCAAAAAATCTCAGTCTGAAATACACCATTAGGTTGATAAGAAAAAGGGGTTAGCAAAATCTTATAGAAAACTCTGAAAGTTATTCATCAAGTTTTTAGACAGACTCCACTTCAAAGTATCGCAATGCCATGACCTTTGGTTTCACCTCACTAACTCATTTATACATTTATGTAGCTCTAGACATATATATTTCAAAAAAGCAACGCGCTTGTTTTTAGCTTGAATTTAAAACCTGAGTATTTAGAAAAATACTAAACGATTTTTGCGTGAGAGCGTTCACATCTTGGTTTGCAGTGTCGTAACAATTAAGGTATCTAAACCGTCTGAATAATCTTATCTAATGTAGCTGTATCACCGTAAACACGTATGTGACATTTATCATGTTGGGTAAATAAAGGATTAATAACAGGTTGACTAGAACAACAATTTTCCAGTTTTTTCAGGATCAATTTAAAGAACTTCACGGATCCAAATGTGTCCGGACAAAATTGAAAACAAGCTCTTTAAAAATAATTTGACAAAAAAGTAAAAAAACATTAAATTATCCAGGTTTTCTCACAGCAAAACATTTTTTTTCCATCCAAAATAAATAGAATTTGATAAAAATTAACATTTACAATTTGAGATAATGAGGTAAAATTTACTTTATAACCTAAAATTTCGCTTTTTCATCTTTTTGTGGAATAAAAAACATTGACTTGTAAGAAAACCCCTACTTTGGCCTAAATTGGCTTGACGTAAACTGTCTACATAAGCTTGATACGTCTAGTATGAAGAATAATGAAGATGATAGACAGAATAAGAAGATAAAGGAGAAGAATAAGAACTGCTCGACATCCTTCAACTTCAAGGGTTGGTATCAATCCATTCACACATCCTAGAATATGGTGTACTTAAATTGTAGAATACTGTCTAGCAAACATTAGACGAGTTAAACCCAGAATACAATCGAGTTTTGACTTATAAAAATTGACTTTTCCAAATTTTAAATTAGAATTCATTGCTAATTAAATGTCATTTTCCCATTCTACAGTTTTTTGGGTCCCACTGTACCATTCATAAAATCAATCTAACTATTACACCAGTTACTAGTTAGGAGATTAGATATTAGATATAGGAGATTAGATATTAGAAAGAGAATTCTATGAAATCTAACTATACCTGTTAGAAGATTAGATACTAGAAAGTATGGAAGAGAATTATATGAAATCTAACTTGATACCTGTTAGAAGATGAGATACTAGAAAGTATGGAAGAGAATTATATGAAATCTATCTATACCTGTTAGAAGATTAGATACTAGAAAGAATGGAAGAGAATTATATGAAATATATCTATACCTGTTAGAAGATTAGATACTAGAAAGTATGGAAGAGAATTATATGAAATCTAACTTAATACCTATTAGAAGATTAGCTAGAAGAAAGTATGGAAGAGAATTATATGAAATCTAACTTGATACCTGTTAGAAGATTAGCTAGAAGAAAGTATGGAAGAGAATTATATGAAATTGCTTGGAATAGTTCTGGAGATCTTAATCCTTTCAAACTCCGAGGAAAACTGATTGAAGCCTTAAAAAAAGCAAAAATAATTGAGAGGTTGAATAAGATAATCGAATTTTTAAATTTTGGATAGCGTTGAATGAAGTCTCGTAAAAAATAAACCAGATCACTGGGAATGTGTATACCAGTTCACAAGGACTATGTATACCAGATCGATAGGAAGGTATATACCAGATAGGAATGTGTACACCAGATCGACAGGAAGGTGTATACCAGTTCACAAGGAATGTGTATAGTGTATACCTGATCAATAGGAAGGTACATACAAGATGGGAATGTGTAACCATGTGTACTACAAGGAATGTGTACCAGATCGATAGGAAGGTGTAAACCAGTTCACAAGGAATAATACCAGATCAATAGGAAAGTGTATACCAGTTCACAAGGAATGTGTATACCAGATCGATAGGAAGGTACATACAAGATGGGAATGTGTAACCATGTGTACAACAAGGAATGTGCACCAGATCAATAGGAAGGTACATACAAGATGGGAATGTGTAACCATGTGTACCACAAGGAATATGTATACCAGATCGATAGGAAAGTGTAAGCCAGTTCACAAGAAATGTGTATACCAGATTGATAGGAAAGTGTAAACCAGTTCACAAGGAATATGTATACCAGATTGATAGGAAGGTTTATACCAGTTCACAAGGAATATGCATACCAGATCGATAGGAAAGTGTAAGCCAGTTCACAAGGAATATGTATACCAGATCAATAGGAAGGAACATACAAGATGGGAATATGTAAACAAAATTCACAAGGACAATGTATACCAGATCGATAGGAAGGTATATACCAGATAGGAATGTGTATACTAAATCACTAAATGTTTATATCAGATGATCAGTACTGTGTACTGTAATGTAGTAAGGAATACATATGTCAGATCACTAGGAATGTGTAATACCAGATCGGCAGTGATAGGATCAGAAAACGGCAGGAATATGTTGAGAAAACGGCGTGAAGCATCATTAATTACCTCTGTTTCTGCTCCCTCCTTCTTTGGTATTATTGGTCTGCTTTTCTTTTCCTTTCTCTCCTTCTTCATTTTCTTATTACTTTCTCCAGAACTTCCATTCTATATAATCAATTCATTTCAGGGAATTTCAAGATAAAAAACTATTTTTGTTGTAGCTTAATTCTCATGGTTTCTGTTTATTGAAAAACACATCCCTTAAACCTGTGTAGGAAGAGGGGGAGGCCTAAAATTACGATAACCCAGAGATGGATAGAAATCTTAGGTAAGCTCCTATCATTTTAGATAAGCTCCTATCATTTTAGATAAGCTCCTATAATTTTAAATTTTATACTTTGACATTTTTAGGTTTCTTTTTAAAATCTAACGTTGTTTTTTTGGCTGCAAGGTGCAAGCATAATCCCAGAAATATATAGACACCTAGCGATAAAAAATCTTCAGTCATCAAAAGTACTACCGTATAATTTTAAAGGAACCCTTTAAATGAAAAATTTTAACATTCAAATTTCTAGGCACTTCTGAGTTATCGAAATTTGCTCTGTTTAAACTTAGATTCAAATACCATATCACATATATATTCGAGTTTTTGTATAACTTGGACATTCAATTCAGAGACATCAGATAGAATTTAGATTGGTCTCCATAAACTCACAAAATTTTTAGGTTTTAGTCTTTACCCCCTTTCAGTTTACATTAAGAGTCCCTTTAACAGTTGAGATTTTTTTTTTAAAGAGAGAACATATTTATTTATCATACTATGGTTGATATTTTGCCCCTTTCGAATCCAAGAAGCCAAAGTGTTGCGGATCTCAAGCACTGCTTTTAGAGTACTTTTATAGTAAAAATCCTTATTGCCTTCAACATATTTAACACTTTTGGGGAATGCAATTTAAACTTACCCTCCACTCCCCGAGGACAAGAATGGCGGCCTCTATAACCATGAACCCTGCGAGGATGCTCAAATTGTACGCAATTACAAAAGTGAAGAAGGTGTAGTTAGCGAACCTAAACATTGTCATTATTATCAGTTTTAATATTGCGTAATTATTCGTTTATTATTTATCCTTGGTTTCTTCTTTCATTTTAACAAATATAATGTTTTTTTCCTATGTTTTTTTTCTTAGGAAAAAAACATAATGAGATTTTTTTCTGCACAAATGTCACGAATAAGAAAAGAAAAGTGGTCGCAGTCAACGTACTTACATGTAACCTTCCATTTATAGAGTTGCATGTCCGGTTCACAACGATACCTTTAAACTTTTATCTAATCAGGAATGAATGAGATGTCCACGCTATTGTTTTATCTTTCAAAATTGTATATTTTCAATTTCGGGTTTTTCATATTTACAGAAGCAAGTCAAGGAAAATTTATCATTTTCAGCTAGAAAAACGACGATATCTTCTAAAATGTTGAAAAGATAAAGGCTTAAAGAGAACTGTTAAATAGTAAAAAAAGAAACTAGTTAATCTGTGATTTTAGGGGAAACAAAAATGGTCTTTTACCTTCTAGAGGGAGGGAGGAAGAAGGTGGTTGAGTAGAGCAGAGAAAACCACATTAGTATAGACCATACAATAACATCTTGCAGTACATTTACTAGTCTAAACATTAGTACAGACAATACAATAACATCTTGCAGTACATTTACTAGTCTAAACATTAGTATAGACCATACAATAACATCTTGCAGTACATTTACTAGTCTAAACATTAGTATAGACAATACAATAACATCTTGAAGTACATTTACTAATCTAAACATAAGTACAGACCATACAATAATATCTTGCAGTACATTTACTAGTCTAAACATTAGTACAGACCATACAATAACATCTTGCAGTACATTTACTAGTCTAAACATTAGTATAGACCATACAATAACATCTTGCAGTACATTTACTAGTCTAAACATTAGTAAAGACCATACAATAACATCTTGCAGTACATTTACTAGTCTAACTATTAGTATACAGACCATAAAATAGGGTATTCCAGTTAAATTGCATTTTAATCCACAATAAGTCAAATTTTAACCCCAAATTAGCCCATTCCCCCCCCCCCTCAACCCAAAATTAACAGATTTTTACCCAAAATAATAGATGAATAAAGTGTAAATTGTATTGTGTATGGTGTGTAATTTCATAATTTTAACAACTATGTTACATGATGCATGTTATTAATTATAAAATACATGTAAATATATATTGTACAAACCTACGAGTTGGAACAATATATGAATGAATTTACGTTGTGAATGTGAATGGAGTGTGTATGATGCCCCTGGCCCAGGACACCCCTGCGAGGTAGATGGCGAGGAACCCCGCCACGGAGAAGATCCCCTCCCTGTTAGAGTCCAGAAGTCCTTCACGTGGTCCATCCAGCACCAACCAGTCAACTTAAAGGATATGTCAACGTAATATTATTATTTTCCTTAAAGGGACTGATCACCTATTTCAAATTTAGGTTCACCATTTAAAAAAATTCAGCCTCTTTGGAACCTTTTTGAGCAGGTAATATGGGTACTTTCAAATAGACATTTCCTCTAAACATTTAATATTGACTGTGTCATTACTTCAATTGTATATAAATAGGCCACCTCTTCTGCAAGTCTGTGCATGAAATCCCCCCCCCCCCAAACAAAAAAAGAGAGTTAAATTTGCATCTTCAATTCGTAAAAAAATAACTTTTAAATCTTTCATGCTTTTAGCATTTTTTTCCCGGAACGGAAAAGATTGAAAAAAGATAAATTACTATTATTAAATAAAGTGGGACTCATAAAACTGTGGAATAGGGAGACGAAATTCATTCAATCGTTTGTGTATTTGTTAATGTGACATATTATTTTTACCAGAAACTTGAAATCAACTTGTTCCGAATATTTACAGGTCTGACTGTACTACCTAATCCAAATGAGAGAACCCCTTCATAAAGAACAGCGAGGACCACAGAACTAACCCATAGAGAAACTCCTTTCGGATCAACTTAAACATTAAATATATTTTCCCCTTGTTTGTCAGTTTTCTTTAGGTTTATGTGGGATCAAATATCTCACGGAAATTCACGGAAAATTCACGGAAACAAAATACTGCAAAATCTATTGAAAAATTAAAATGCCTAAGCACGGAGGAAACCATATTTTACAAAAGTTTCTATTTATGAAGGAACTGTAGAGTGCAGGCGTAATTTCAAAAAGCATGGCCGATTTACGACCATAACAATTAAGAAGGAAGATATCGTCTCTGATACTTCAGTCCGTAGAGAACTGATCAGTTTTCAGTGAAAAACTAGAATACCTCAATATCTCATTCATTAATAATCAGACGAAAGCTAATAAAAAGATACAGTTGTGAAACGGACTGTTCTTCTCTATATCAGGAATTTTTAATAACTTTAAAATGAATATTGATCTAAATTACCTGGAATTAATGGGATCACCAAACTTCCGAGAACCTTAATAACAGTAAAATTAGCAAAAAATCAAAGAATATATTTTTTGAAAATCCACTTTTAATTATGAGAAAATCTATATGAAGAAAAAGTTCAAAAGGTACAGTTACTAAAAGAGAGAGGAGGGAGCAATGCACCTTTAAGGTCTGGTATTTAATTATATATATATATAAAGTTGTAATCGCTGTTTGTTGATTGGTTTGTTTGTCCGATCATAACTCAGGAACCCATGGATCGCTTTGTTTTTATTGTTAAACTGAGGAGACCCACGGGAATGTTCTTAGCTTGGTTTTGAGATTCAAAATTGGTTGGGTCGACTTAAATCTTGTTTCCCGATAAAAATCGTTGAAGTGCGGGTAAACGGCGGGAGTAACTTTCAGTAACCTTGGCAGCGCTGGGTTCCCAAGGTAGTAAATATATAAATTCCAACGCTCTCGTAACGATGAACCTGCTGAATAAAATTTTGAAATTTAAAAAAAAAAATACCTTGACTGAAAACAGAGTAAAAAAGAAATTCCAATGTTTCCCGTATTCTGTTATATTCGTGTGATATCCAGTCCAACTCAACACTTAAACATTTAACATTCAAATCTTGACAAGAATTTATGATTCTGTGTTTAAAGGGCCTGTAAGCATAATTTTAATTGATCATTCATCAAAAGATAGCAATGTCCGACTTCTTATCAACAATATGGAAGATATTGTCGTTTTTAAAGTGTTTAAAGGGAGTGTTCGCGAAAAATGAAAGGGGGTATAGGCTTAATGCGATAAAAAAGCGCCTTTGATCGAAATGGACACTACGTTCTTCGGTATAAGTCGTTTTTAACAATTTTCTCCTTATAGACACAACGGATAGAAGTAAGATTAGTAGCGATCAGAAGCGCTTTTTTATCGCATAAAGCCTATACCCCCTTTCATTTTACGCGAACACTCCCTTTAATTGTGATAATTTCTTTGTTTTTCTGCATTAGAGAACTCAAAATTAAAAATAATCAGTTTTCAAAATTTAATGCTTTGACAATTTTTGTATATAAGGTTCCTTGAAATTTTGCTTACAGACCCTTTAATTGTGAAAACAAAATAATAGGCAAATCCCGACCAAAATTTAAAAAAAAACATCTAATAAATGTAATTTAAAAAACACAATGTCTATTCTTATTTTTTGGATGGTTTTACCTATTAGTCTAAACGCTCCCAGGATAAGCAGAGGGAAGCAAGATTTTACTGTTTTAAATAAACTGCATTCCTTTCTCCGACCTTCCTAAGAAACAATATATAATTTCAACTGTAATTTTTAAAAAAAAATTAATTGGTTTTTCTGATTGGTTTACGTGGAAGCAAACGAGAGAAATTATGGCAAATCGTAAATTACATAAATGCATAAAGAAACTTTCTTATATTTGCTTTTTAGCGCCAAAAAAAATGAAGAATTTACTTTGAGCACAAAACAAAATTTGCGCTTCAGCCAAACTTACACTTGAAGTAAGCCCTGCCGCGAATACAAATCCGCCAACCCCTAAATCCATCAGTCCGTATCCATAAGTCTCTGTCTTCCCGAATTTGCGCGGGAAAACGGGAAAGTCGACCGCAAGGATACAGATGGCGGTGACAAGAAGCATGGAGGATCTGAAGTTGAGAATAGAACAGAGAATACCATCCTTAACAAAACTATTTTTAACTGTATTGAATTACAACTGAAAGACAAGAAGTGTGTTCAAAATTAATGAGGCGATTAATCTGGCAATATTGTCGGAGGTAAAGAGAAAATTTGGTGGCAATGATAAGAGCGAGTAAAATCAAAAATGTTTTACCTCTGTGAGTTTAAAATCCCATAGTCTTCTAACATCTCTCGATCCTTTCTTCTAAACAAGTATTTTCACTAAATTCAAGAATTTACAGATTTAGAAAATACTAAACAAGTATTTTTACTAAATTCAAAGACTTACAGATTAATTTAGTCCCTTTAATAATTTTTAATATAAAAGGAACTGTCATAGACGTGATTTGTAGTGACCTTCCATTTAAAAACTGACATGTCCAATTCACAACGCTATCTTAGAAAGTGTTGAATTTAGTTCTTTGTCTCTGCGGTATAAATCTGCATGTCAATTTATTAAAAGAAAGCACAACTAGAAATATAAATCTTAACAAAGAAAAGATGATTTTAAAAAATTAGTTATTGTTCAGACAAAGGTTAAAATTGTTTCAAGGTGAATCGGGAATGCTCCAGTCTTCTCTTTAAATGGAATTTACTTGAATTTACCCCGAAAGTCCTCTTTAAAGAAATCAATTTATGTAGTTGACTTTTGAGTGAAGCATCGGTAATCTGCTGTAGATTTTATTTATCTTTCAAATTATTTTCACCAATATTTTAAATTTATTTTTCACCTAAATATTTTTAAATTTATTTTTAACTTAATTATCTTTCAGATTACTTTACATATCACTATCATTAACTAATTTTTCATCTCTTAATTTTTTCCACCTGAATATCTTTCAAATTATTTTTTCAGCCTAATTATCTTTCAATTTACTTTTCACTTAAATGTCTTTCAAATTATGTGTTACCTAAATACTTTGTAAATTATTTTTAACCTAAATATTTAAACAAAAATTTTCGTCTAAATATCTTTTAAATCATTTTTAACCTGAATATCTTTCAAATTATTTTTAACCTGAAAATCTTTCAAATTATTTTGAACCTGAATGTCTTTCAAATAATTTTTATCCTAAATAACTTTCAAATTATTTTTAACCTGAATATCTTTCAAATTATTTTTCGTCTAAATATCTTTCAAATTATTTTTCATCTAAATATCTTTCAAATTATTTTTCATCTAAATATCTTTCAAATTATTTTTACCTAAAAATGATGAATTTACCTTTGAAATTATTACAAGTAGGACAAGAATTGACGCTACGGCTAGACTTAGGTTTAGAACCTCAGGGCTCTCTAGATCACCAGACTTATAATTCAAGAAAACATTTTATTAAAACCTTCTCCGTCTTTTATAATCCTCGGGAAAAAGTAAATCCTCGCTCTTAAAAACATAATTTCCACTATCAGGGGGGGGGGTCAGATTCCATCCCCCCTCCCCCATCAGACCTCATTAACACTTAGAGGGACTATAAAACACAAAATTTCAAGATTTAATTTTTTTTTATTTTCTACCTTATCTCAGCAGCATAAATCCGTAAGTCACATATTTAGAGAAGTTCTAAAAATATTGAAGAAAAAAATCCAAGTTTTAAGGGCCGGGAATCTTTGTAAGTTCGACATGAAATTCGTACTTTTACATACCCTTTATCATTCTAGTTTTTCTGAACAAAATTTGATTATCTTTAACTGTGGTTTCTTTGAAAAAGAGACTGGTGGATTTATGCAACTAAGACATGGGAATGGAGGGTCACTTGAAATTACGTTTACAGTCCTTTTAAATGTGGCAGAGTCCCTGGTTAAGTCTATTTCAGTTTACCTGAATACCATGAACCTATTCTACCATGTACGTACTGCCATCTCTTACCTTCATCAAAAAATATATATCTTAAGGATTACAGGGTCCGGCTTTGTAGAAATCTATTTAAACTCTCCCACAGCAGTAGTTTTAAATATACTTGTCGTACTTATGTTTTGATAATATCGGTTATATTTATTACTACAGAAAATTTATGATTTGATTTGAACTATGAGTCTGAGTCCCTGCTAGTATAGTAAGGGAGAGGAGGGGTGGGATGAGGATGATGAAGAGTTCCAGTGTTCTCCAGGGTAGAGTGCTGGACCACCAGGGCAGCAGGGAGATCAACCCAACCAACAGAGGGCTCAGGTGCAGGGACAAGCCTGAGCAGAAAACCAGGAATTTAAACTTCATTGAAAAATGCGCGGAGCAACAAAAAAAAAATTGTTCTTCTTGCTCAATAAGGGAAAATAAAAGAATTTAATTGGACAATAAAGAAATTCTTGATAACAAGTATCAGAAAGTTAGTTATAAATAGCGGCCGTTGATGTCCGATTTTTCATTTTTATTTCTCTAAACTATTTCTTTGAGATTTACTGATTTTCTAAACAAAAGAAGAATTTTAAAATTATTTATATTCTTTTTTTGGTTAGTACTTTTGGTTAGTACTTTTGGTTAGTACTTTTGGTTAGTACTTTTGGTTAGTACTTTTGAAAAGTACTTTTGGTTAGTACTTTTGGTTAGTACTTTTGGTTAGTACTTTTGAAAAGTACTTTTGAAAAGTACTTTTGGTTAGTACTTTTGGTTAGTATTTTGGTTAGTACTTTTGGTTAGTACTTTTGAAAAGTACTTTTGAAAAGTTGTTAATTTTTCCAATGGGTTGATTTCTGGCAAGTTCTTCCATGAGAACAAGAACAACCTTGGTTTATTCAGAGGATAACTTGTAAAAGCTAATTACAATAACAAATTGACAAATTATTTAAAGTTTTGTGTCAAATCAGGACTGTGGGAAATTAATTTGGATTTTTTAGTGATAAAATGCTGTTACAAGCAATTTACAATTGTAACCTTTGAAACCTTAACAAAAATAAAAAAGATAAATTTAATTTCTGATCTTCAAATTAACCGATTATGTCAATCTTCACTTTAAAAAATCATCGATAATATCTCGTGCAATAAAAGATTTCTCTGAACATGTCTTGAGTCTAAATCCCTTATTCTCAACAGTCGACTCTAATGTTAGACGGTCGAATTGTCGATATTATTTTTTTAATGTAAATGTCCTATTCTCGTAGATAAATTGTTCCTTACATATCTTATTTTAGTCTCACAATAAGAGATAACTATGGAGACGATTTTCCACCAAGTATTTGAATCCAACCTGCTACAATTATCTCCGGAATTGTTGACCCATTGTTACTCGCCACAAACTGTCGATGTTTCTCCTGATAAACCGGATCCATTTTGGAGAACTGTCACTTCAGCACCCGAGGATAGGACCCTTCTTCAACACAAGATTTATATAAAAGTTTGTCCGTTTTTGTAAATATATTAACAATCGGGATCCAACTCGAACTTCAGATCAGGTTTATTTGCATTGACCATTCAGAACTACTGATTCCTGGATCTAACATATTTCGTAAATTTACTTTCACAAAATCAACATTCTTCTGAAAAGTACAAAAGGTTTAAAAACTAAAATATAAGTAAAAAAGTTGACGTTTTTTCATTCTGATTTACTCATATTATTTTAAGTTTAACAAGGTACAAATATCTTGATTTTAATGCAGTAAATAAACAAAAAAAATAGTGTACAACAGTTAAAGAAATGTTACAAAGTTACATAAAAAGTTCCTTTACAAATAATTTTAACTTTTTAATTTTTTTCTCTCTTAAAATTGTTAGCATGCAAATAAAAAATATGAGATTTGTAGGGAACCACTAACTGATGCAATGCAGACTGCAGAGTAATGGTTTAATTGTTACAATTCAATTACTTGAATCATCATACTGGTGAAAATGAAATTTTCACGGAATTTTTCACGGTTCCTTTAAGAAGGGCAACTTTACCTTATAAAACCTCGACATTGAAACTATTACGGAAAATCATACATTTATAAGAAAATTAACAATGTCTTCCACATTCCACAGTGCTTATATTTGCTTACATTAAATGCGTTTAAAAATTGGAAAAATTAGAGTTCTAGTTTATTTTCTGCCGAGTGTGAATAGTTTAAAACTGGTTTGCAAAATTGATTTGCGTAACTCGGCGTCCAGACCTGAAAGAAAGAATAAAAGTCAAACGATAAATAATTTAAACTGTTTCTAATTCTGTATTTTCAATTATAAAACTTGCAGATTTAGATTGATTTTGATAAATCTATTAAAATTTTGAAATGGGAACATGACTGTTGGACTGAAGTTATAATTTAAAATAGTTTAACGTTAAGTAAGACTAGGTAGTGAGTGAAGTAAGACTAGGCAGTGAGTGAAGTAAGACTAGGCAGTGAGTAAAGTAAGACTAGTTAGTGAGTGAAGTAAGACTAGGTAGTAAGTGAATTAAGACTAGGTAGGGAGTGATGTAAGACTAGGTAGTGAGTGAAGTAAGACTAGGTGGTGAGTGAAGTAAGACTAGGCAGTGAGTGAAGTAAGACTAGGCAGTGAGTAAAGTAAGACTAGTTAGTGAGTGAAGTAAGACTAGGCAGTGAGTGAAGTAAGACTAGGTAGTGAGTGAAGTAAGACTAGGTAGTGAGTGAAGTAAGACTAGGCAGTGAGATTCATTGATAAATTCGATGATGGATTAACAAACCAGATGATTGATAACTTGATGATAAACTTGATGGCTGATAAACCAGTTAGTTGATTGATAAACCAGTTAATATATTGATTGATTGATAACCCGGATNTGAGTGAAGTAAGACTAGGTAGTGAGTGAAGTAAGACTAGGTAGGGTAAAGTAAGTACCTTGAGAAGCTGCTTGTAACAGGTGTCTTACTGTAGGATGAGTTGAACTTATCCTGCCTGGAGGGCGTATCCATGTTTTTAACTCCGCCCTGGTTGGATCTAGAACCTAGGGTTCTCTCTTGAACCTTTCTCTGACAGGATCCACAGATAAACTTCTCATTCTCCTTCTCCAACCCAACACATGTAGTGTGGTACTGACGAGTACACACCCAACAACTGAAAAAAATAGTTTTTTAAAAGGACAAAAATTATCAATTTTTCTTTAAGACAAAAGCTTGTTATTTGAAATGATTTGCTCTTTTTAAAAACATTTCCTGTTCCAATAATCATTGCAAAACATAAAAATAATTATATTAACTTTTTTTTTAAATCAAAACTTCTTGAAAAAGTTTCTACAAGATTTGTGTGTGAGTGAATAAGATTCAATGAAAATTAAATGATTACTCTAATAATGTTCTAACTGTCTAATCCTTATATTTTTGCTACCTAATGTCATAGACCTTTGTTATTTAATTCTATAAATTCTGCAAAATCAAGTAGCTTAAAATATAAAGGTTTTCACCAGCAGGCTGCAACGACATATGAATTAGAAAATTAGAGATTGAGGTGAATAATACTCAGTTCCTTTTGATTTGGAATATATTTTCTCTTAAAGGGAATTTAAGCGTAATTTCAAGTGATAGATAATTATGTTTATAATTTTGAAAACTTATTATTTTATGATTACTTTTGATTTTGGTCACGTGAAATGAGTATTTCGACAGCAGGAACACATTTAGGGAATTGTCTGAACTTCAAATCTAATCATATGTTTTTCTGCAGTAAACATTATAACAAATTAAACAATATATAAGGAATCATAAGGAAGTGAAATCTGCAAGAGACCCCATTGTGGGCCCCCCAGACCGCCCAGGCAGCAGGGTGCACTGCCCCGCCCCTGTTCTAACTGGACCTTTAAATCCCCATCATTTAGTCCAAAGCAAGAGAGATAAAGTTGATACATTCTAGTCAGTTGGCTAACCAATTAAACCATTGGTTGGTTGGTATCTGTCAACCCTTTAGGTGAAGTATAGAGGTTACCGTTATTTAATATGCTCTTGCCAAGACCATCCACTGATCTAGCATCAAACTAAGCTTGTCAGCTCGTTTCAGTAGCACTTCTTTAGAGGCAATAACAGATAAAAATATAATTAAAATTACTGCAGCTTACACTTTTAAACCTAGAAAAACTATAAAATCTTTTACATTATTGAACAGATAAAAGTTTCAAGGGTACCGTTGTGTGTCGGACAATGCCATCTTTACAAAGAGGGTCACTCGAAATTACGCTAACAGTCCCTTTAAGTTAAGAAGAACAGTTTCTAACCTTGATAGAGTTTTCTTACTCCGGTCAAACACACCATTACACTCAGGGCAGTACAGTCCTTTCTTCCAGGTCTAAACAATAACAATAACAATAACAATAACAATAAATCTGGAGAGATTAGACTTAAGCTTACGTCAGTTCCTCTCTGCATTATTATTTCCTTCCCATGTCTCATCATGAAAACATTTCCATTTTCCTTTTCAATTAAGATTTCTGCTGATCATATTTATTTTTGAATTCTAGTTTGGAAATAATTAACTTTCAGAAAAAGAAAAAAAGACTAATTGAAATCAAAATAAAAGTTTTTACCAAAACTTCAAAAAAAATATCCCAGATTTACCTTTCTAAACATGAAATTTCTTAATTCAGATTAAAAGCTCTGAAGAGATTTTAAAAAATTTACCCAGGCGATTTTTACCTTTCCATCCTCGAAGGGTGTAGTTGCTCCACATGAGATACAAGCTGTACAGTTGAAACAATGCCATCGCCCGCTAGGAACCTTGAACAATAANTAGCTAAAAATTATTAAAAATGATTTTTATGAAGAAAAAACACACACATGATTTCCGGTCTCCATAGTGAATCTTATGAAGAAAAATCGAAAGAGTTAAACCTGCTTTCGCTAAAGGAAAGAAGAGAACGTGCTGACATGATTCAACCATTCAAAATACTTCAAGGTTTCAGTGATGTAAATCCATCAACTTGGTTTAGCAGGGTCAACCACAGTCGAGTTACTAGAAATGCAACAGACCCTTTAAATCTTGAAATCCAGATCTCCAGAACTAATGTAAGAAGTAATTTCTACAGTGTTCGGGTAAACCAGAAAATGGAACTCGATTCCATCAGTCATCAACGAATCTTCTACAGTGAGTATCTTCAAAAGAAGATACGATGAATATAGAAAGAATCCATGACCTGCTGTGAGAGACATGCAAAACTAAGAAAAAAAATTAAACCAGAAAGAACAATCAGCAACTCTTAAGTCAACAAAATCATCCTCATAAAAACTCTATTTGAGTTCCTGAGGATTAATCAACAATAAACAATAATAAAATATTTTATCCCAAGATTATCAAAAAAACAACTTCTTGAAACACGATTAAATTTTAACCAAATTTCTTTTATTTTTCTTTTTTTCTCAGTTAGGTAAAGAAAAATATCAAATCAATATATATTTTTACAATACTAAATTAAACCAACAGCTTGGAAGTTTTAGATCGAAGTTTAAAGTTCTTAATGAACATTGTTTTTTATTCAGACTGGACCTTTCCTGGTGCTATAACATTTTTAAATCGGTCCCACTAAACGGCAAAATTTGAGCCATGTTGCAATATTAAAGCTTCTATTAGTTTAAAAAATTGCCAATCAATTAATAAATGCTGGTTTTAAATCCTAAATTAAACCATTGAAATGAGCCATGTTACCTCCTGCAGTCCTACACAGTAAATATGGTATCCACGGTCACACAGATCACAGAACAACATCTTGTCCTCGTCCGAGGGATCCTACAATATGCTCATGGTCATTGCTTTGATTATGGACGTGATCAAATCAAGTTTATGGCCATAGTGACGGTCATGGGACTGAGCAATCATCAATGATTATAGCCATGGTCAAGTCTCTTGTACTTGGCGTTATCATGGTCAATGGTCATGCCATGACTATTGAATATTGATTGTTATGCTTGTATTTTTTATGCTCTTTTATCATTTACAGAATCACATAAATTTTCAGTATAAAAGTTTAAGTAACAATCTTTTTATAGTTCTTAATGTAAAATGGAGTTAGGTTAACTTATTAAAGTTAAATATTTAATGCTTTGAACTTTTAGCATTTTCTAATTGTAATTAATTACCTTGCACTTGAGACACATCTTACAGTCTGTACACTCCCAGTTGTACCCTGTAACGTACTGCAGTAGATCTAGGTGTAGACCTGCACAGGTCGGATGGCAGGACTGCGCGCACTTTGTACAGTTCAACATCATCTCAGCTAAACCTAGCTTATTCTGCCCAACATTCCCCTAAATAATAATATTATTAAAGGGACTGTTTACTTTTTTTTTAGAAAATTATCTCTCTCTTTCAAACTTTTTATTGAAACAAAAACGGTAAAGAACTGAGAAAAATATGTAATAATGATAAAAATACACGAATATTCATTTATATAAATATATAAATATATATATAAAATGCTTCTTGCAGTTTACTCTCTAATTTAAGGTATGAAATTTAGACTAGTAAAAACTTAACAACACTGAGACATGGAATAGGATCTGACATGAAAAGAAAAAGACCTCTCTTTTAGAGTAAAGTAGAAAAAGACTTCTCGTCTAAGGTAAAATTCAACATCTCAGTTTTGAAAAATGTTTCTTTGATAAGAAAAGTTAGATTGGTTTAAGATAAAAAATCATCATTTAAATCATTATATTTTTTATTCGTGTATGACGAGAAAAATTAATTTTATACACTTTACAGGACGAAGTAAAAGTAACACTGAATTAAAATTGAAATATGCTTTCAAAACATTGCTTACAAAAGAAAAATACTTTTTAACGAAAACAAAAACGTTTACGGATCGGACATCCTATGAATTTTTAATACTCAGCCCATTGTTAGATGCGAAATTACGAAAAGTACGTAATAAGATATAAATTCAGATAGTCTCCCTGTATAAAGAGAAAACGTAAATAAAATTTCAGACCAAATAAGAAGTTAAACTCTAACCTGGCACATTTTACAGATTGCGTTTGGTCGAACCTCCTCCACCTGGTTTGGTTTGGTCTCCGGAGCCGGAACCTGAGCCTCTTCTTTCAGTTCCGGAGTCTCATTCTTGACAGAGTTCAGCTTCTTCCCGCTCCGGGTGGTTTTCTCAACCTCACTCTCACTGTCGGAGTCATCACTAGACCCGGAGCTAGAACTGTCACTGTCAGACTCTGACCCCTCGGAGCCAAGGTTCAGATCCTTCAGAGTTACTCCGGGTTTGGGTGGAGCTACCATCACGGTATTGAGAGGGAAGTACTTGAGCTCCTTGCTGGAGTAGGACTTGAAGGAGTCCACAAACTGTCCAGGGATCAGGCCAATCGGATAATTTCCTAGTTTAGGTCGGGCCAATACCTTCATCCGACCCTTACCTGTCCTTGGATAATGAACAGTAAAGGTTTGCATGTCAAAGTGTGAACTTCTATCCCTTTTACGCTCCAGGTTCAGCTGCTTGTTGTATTCAGCAGCAATTTTAGCAGCTTCCTCAACTTTAACATCACCTCCTCCGGAGCTGTAGTTACAGTTGCGTAAACTCCTCTCCTTTCTCTCATTCAGAACACCCATATAGTACTCGTACTTATCGTAGAAGTCCTGGCACATGATGTCTAACACTGCGCTGGACGGGATCGCTGTGAGCCCGAGATCGGCCTGCATCTCGTTGACGATCTTCATCTCCATGAGAAAATCCCTCTCTTCCATGTCGACCAGTCGCCTGGGACAGTCTGGGTACTTCCGCTTGAAGCTCTTGACCTGAAGGTACTCTGTCACCTGCTCTTGTAAGAAATAATGCTCAGAGTTGCGTCCCTCCAGTGGCCACTTGTACTCAAACAATGTGTCCGCGGTCACATGAGCCAAAGGGTTGTGAGATCCCTTCATTTCTTGTACTCCAACATCCCCCCAGCATTTACGCTTCTTCGACACAGAGGCAGACATGCTACCCATACTGGACTGGGAGTTTTCATCCATCATGAACTCCGCCGGAGTACAAGGTCCTCCAGCCGACCCATGGGTTCCATCCATAGCGTTGTCATCAAGATACTGAGCACGGAGTTCAGCCATCCTCTTGTCGTGCTCAATTATCCGCTGTTTTTCTTCCAGCTTCTGTTGTTTCTTCTCTTCTCTTTTCATTATCAAGTATTTCTCTCTTCTCTCTTTCTTCTCCTTGGCTATTTGCTTCTGCTCATGATATTTCCTCTTTCTCTCTTTATCCCTCTCCTCTAATTCTTTAGCGGTCAAAACCTTTCTCCCTTTTCCTTTCTTCTTGGGTTTCTTCTCAGTGTCACTTTCTTCGGTGCTTTCTTCCTTAATCTTTCTACTCTTCTTTGTTTTCGACTCCTCCTCCTCCTCCTCACTTGCAGCATCAATAAGTTTGTTTGGTTTTCTTCGTTTTCTTTTCAGCTCTGGGTCTGGTTCTCCTCGAGCTAGAGCTGCTTCTCTCTCCTTTTCTCTCTCTTGAATATCTGCTCGAGACGGCCGACCACGTTTCTTTACCGTAGAATCTAACTTGGTCGTGGCATTGACCGGGGTCCGTGCCGGTACAGCTTTTCTGGCCGGGGTTTTGGCGGGAGTTCGAACAGTTTTCTGGGGTGGTTCATCCTCTTCATCATCCTCATCTTCAGCCTCTTCATCATCATCATCACTTTCACTCTCCTCACTCTCAGCATCATCTTTCACCGATTCTTCTTTTGCGGCGGATGGTTCAACAGTGGGTTTTGTGTCTTCAGCTTGTTTAGCTGCTACTACCGCCTCAACTTCTACACAATAACAATTATATAAAAAAAACATTTTAAGAAAAAATATAACAGGAAATGGGGAGGGGGGTACCCACCCTGAGATGAGGATTTCTCTGCTCCAGACAGAGTGGAGAGCACTATAAGAGGTGCAGGTTCTGGTTTAGGTTCTGGTTTAGGTTCTGGTTTGGATTCAGATTCTTCAGGTTTGATCTCAGGTTTAACAGGTTCTTCAGTTTTTGAACTCTCAACAATATCCTAGGAAAGTGAAAAAATTTTATCTTTCGGCGATATTTTCTTTTTGTTCATTCCATTTAATTTGCTTAAATTCTCATAGCTGTATCCTTCCTTTACGGTCAGAATAGTTGGTTCACATGTTTTTGTTCATTTTCGTTTGTATTTTCTCTGCAGTTACTTATTATCAGAATAAAACACAATATTAACGATCTATCAAGTTTTCAAGAGTCTAATTGTGAATCGGCCGGTATACCCATAGAGAATAGAATATATATTAGAGGGGAATTTAGACCATCTCTCGGTATGAATTTTTTTAGCCTGAAAGGGAGTTCAAAGTGTACAAATCATGTAAATGTTCACAAATTATATGCAGTAGAGTACATTAATACAGTGTGTTCCCTAGACTATCCATTTCACTTTCGAATTTTTTAAAGCTGATACATAAACTTTATAAAATGAATTAGGTGAATAAAAAACATCATTTGATTTATAGTTATAACGGAAAATCATCGTTAGTAAAGTGAAAGGCATAGAGTCTATGTGAAATGATCATTGGTCAATTACTCAATTATGAAACCAGTCTATTTGGAATAACGAGCATACGGGGATAAATGTAAAGAGAAAGACTAAATTAATTCTGTACTGTCAGTTGTCTCTAAAATTTCCTCCAAACTCTACAGTTACACAGTGTCTGCAGTGGTATTTTTCATAAATGGTCCTTCACATTTTAGGGAGCACCAGACCAGAATCTTGTAAATTAAATAGTCGTTGATCTTTATGGGTACACAAAGTATAACAGTTTGTTTAACTGTGTTTAGACTCAAGCTAAAAGTTTAACTAACCCATCAAATATGAAACATATTTAAATTTCGACCTTCTCTTCCAGAGTTTTATAACTGTATAACAGAGGGTCCAACTGTATAAAATGAATTTAAAATTTTAAGTTTATGAACATCCTCAATTTTGGTGTAATTTTTTTCCATATTTTGATATCTTGAATATTTCTAAAATATTGGGTATCATTATAGGAATATGTTTTTAATGAAAAATAAATTTAGATTGATTTTTATCCACGTGTGCATGACAGGCTATCAGAGAATTGATTTACAGAAAATCAAATAATTTTCAAGAAAACTTTTCTGTAAGATGATGTTGCAGGGCCCAAAAGGTTATATAGCACAAATATGTGAAGTATACCTGCAGTATGGAAACAGTACAACAAAAAGACCGTTTTACACTTTTTTCTAGTAAATTCCCCTCTAATATATATTCTATTCTCTTATGGTATACCCTTGGTAAGAAGAGGGTCACTTAGTATACGACGACAGTGCCATAACACTTTTCCAATTTAATTTTATAGTTATTACACTAACTTAACCTAACTAACCTTCTCCTCCTTCTCCTTCAAAGAATGGCCATCAGCATCGGCGGCCGGGGCGACCGCCGAATCCACCTCAGTATCGGCCATATTTTCTGGAAAAAGTCTGTGAAATGAGATAAATACAAAACACTAAGACAGGGTTACCAAACAACGATGAGACAAGAAAGACGATGTAAAACTCAGATATTATGACGATCCCAAGGTTAAATTAAGATTTCTGCCATAAATATTCTAATATTTAATTATTTGGCGGAACAAAGATTTCAAGTTTGCAGGGAATCGTGAATATTAGGAAACAAACAGAATACGTTCCGCACAGTCATCTCTAACGTCTCGGCCTTTGAGGGTAACCCTACATAAAAATATTTAACACGAGTTGAGCTTGATAACAAAGGTGACAGGAAGAAAGAAGAATGCAGAGAACATATTCACACGTAGCCAGGATTCCAGACCCGGGGGTTCATTTTTTATCCTTGTCAGGCTCATAGAAGCATTCTATATACCTCTTCCCTAAACAGAACATAAAATTTAATTATACTAAATTCCTTAACAGATTTTAAAATTATTGTAAATTAAAAATATTTACCCCCCACACCCCACACCAAAATTCAGTGAAATTAGAATTAGGTAATTCAAAAATATATTTTTTCATTTTGGTCAGTGTTACAAGTTGAGATAATTTTTCAACAATCCATCAAACTAGAGAGAGAAAATAAATAAATAAACTTAAACTGAAGTAACCCTAGATTTCACAATGCACAACTGGAGCCTTTGGCCATCCCTACAACTTATGATTTGATTTGATTTGAACGGTACTCTTAAAAGCTTTGTAAGAACAAGAATGACTGAGATATCCATGTTTGTCTCTTTAGAAACTGTCATTTCCATTTTGATGTTCATATAAAAATGACTTGTTGATATATGCTGTAGAAACAATGAAAGAAAAGGCAGAAATAAGCAGAAATATTGAAAAGGTGAGGTTTTAAAGGTACTGTTACGAATCGGGCATGGCCCTTTTTAAATGAAGGGTCACTTAAAATTATGTATTCAGTCCCTTTAAGATTACCTAGATCTCGTTTGTGCATCTCTGTGGCGACCTCTTTGGCCTCTGACTCTGTTCTGAAGTACACCATGGCCTGACCAGAAGGTCGTCCTCGTCTAAATATGAGAAATTAACATTTTGTGCAATTTCTCAAAATCTCGCAAAATACAGTGAGAACTAGAAATTTCTGGAACAGGACGACGACAAGCGATGAACTTGAGATGCAGCATTTGTGCAGTGTAAACAAACCCATTTTACTGAGCTACAACTAAAACTATTTGCTTTCTAACAACATCAAATACCTTTTAAAAGGGATGTTAAGGTAAAATGAAAGGAAGGAGAAATTATAGAAGTTGATCGCGACAAATAATATTTCTATCTAATGTCTCTGTCTCGAGAAATTAATATTAAACTGTGTCCGAGTTATATGACAACTGGGACGAATACATAATTTAAGGGGAGGGGGGAAGGGGCTAACAATCCCCCTCCCGCACTGTAAAATACTATGGTTACTAACCTGTCATCTGGAATTACTACATCAAGTGCTTCTGCTACTTCGGAAACCCAGTCTTTGATTTCTCGCTCAGTTGTACTAAACATATGTATAATGTATATTCAGTTGTACTAAACATATGTATAATGTATATTCAGTTGTACTAAACATATGTATAATGTATATTTAGTTGTACTAAACATATGTATAATGTATATTCAGTTGTACTAAACATATGTATAATGTATATTCAGTTGCACTAAACATATGTTACATAATGTATATTCAGTTGTACTAAGCATATATATTAATGTATATTCAGTTGTAGTAAACATATGTATAATGTAAATTCTGTTGTACTAAACATATGTATAATGTATATTCAGTTGTACTAAACATATTTATAATGTATATTCAGTTGTACTAAACATAAGTATAATGTATATTCAGTTGTACTAAACATATGTATAATGTATATTCAGTTGTACTAAACATATGTATA
>NW_019396226.1:89183-93093 GCF_000591075.1 Eurytemora carolleeae
GTAGAATTTAAGTATGTTTCCGCACAACACTAACATGTTCGTTTTGTGGTTCTCCGCTCAATTGGGGGAAATAAACGATTTTTAGGGAAAATAAATGAATATTAAGGGAAATTAATGAATTTTAACGGAAATAAATGAAATAATCAGGGGAAATTAATGAATTTTAGGGAAAATTAATGAATTTTAGGAGAAATAAATAGTCAGGGGAAATAAATGATGTTTAG
Source organism: Eurytemora carolleeae (assembly GCF_000591075.1). NCBI lineage: Eukaryota > Metazoa > Arthropoda > Copepoda > Calanoida > Temoridae > Eurytemora > Eurytemora carolleeae. Next base: position 89,408 of record NW_019396226.1, read on the forward strand.
GGGAAATAAAAGAAATAAATGATTTTTTTGGGAAAAGTATCAAAAATAATGAAAAAACATGCCTTTTGATGTCCAATTTTTATCCCCCCCCCACACTTAATCAAAAAGCATTACTTAAAATTATATACCCCTGCATTACCTGTAAGGTAGTCCTCTAAGATTGACCATGAATCCGTCCCGGCGCGCCTTTGTCTCAAGCTCCCGATCCTTAGCTCGCGCTACATCCTTGCTACTCGCTTCAAATACTTCAACATACCTGGACAAATAAAATCGTATTTTTAGTCTTTAAATTCAGGTTGGGTTAGTCACAAAAATTAATGGAAAGTTGACGGCCTACTTAGGATCCGGACCTGTAGTGGATCATCATAACCTTATAAATACATCGTATGTTTCTTTAGAAAAATAAGCAAAAAAAAAACGTAAAAAAAATTGAAATTCCTTGACAGGACGGAATCCAGAATCCGAATCCACAATGGATCCTAGGAACTGCAAAAAGCATCAGCAAACTGTATAAAAACTACATTTTAAACTCATGACTATTTCTGAAATATCTCCCAATTTAATTTCAGTATAATCGAAGTTTTTTCTAAATTTGCATTTAGTAAAATAATATAAAAATGTGATCCTTTTTAATATCATCAATATGTGAACACATTATTTAATGAATAACACGGCAGGGTGCATAAACATAGTGTTCTGTTGTAATACCATCTATTGGTCTTCATGTAACCTTCTAATCAATTAAAGACCTGCCAGCTTGTGAATCCAGCTTTCCCTAGAGATCTGTACAATTGTACCAAGCTTTGAACATTCTGTGGTTCAAACTAATTCCACAATAAAAATTATAGGCAAATCAATGAAGGGGCTCCTTCTGAGTTATGAACTGACATGCAAACGAATAAACAAACTAACAAACAGACACAAACAAATATCAATACGTTATTATAAACCTATACCTTGATCCTAGATTCTTCTTGTGCTGTTTAAGAGCTGGAGCAATATCGTCACTGGATTCCACCTCCACATAGGCATCTCCACTTGGTCTATTCCTTCTACAAAAAAAAGGTTTTTACAAAAAGAAAAAAGAATTTCAGTTTAATTTGTCAATAAAATAGGTAGAAAAAATGAACTTGACTAAAATATTAATATTTACTTTTCTTCAATGATGAGTATAACTCCATGTACCCCGTTGAGGACATTACAGTCTGGAAGGAAGTCGATGATGTCCTCTTTAGTAGCAGTCCAGGGTAGTCCACGTAGCTTGATGCAGTAGGGACTAGCCTCACTCTTCGGAGGTCCCCGATCCTTGCTACGCTCTCGCTCTCGTCCAAAAGGTCGTTCATCCCGTCCAAATCTTGAATCCCTACCAAAACTTGAGTCCCGCCTGAATCCAGAATCACGACCAAATCCGGAGTCGCGCCCGAATCCGGAGTCACGCCCAAAAGATCGGTCACGAAAATCACGCTCTTGTCCAAATCCGCGCTCCCGTGCAAAATCCGAGATGCTCATTCCACCGGAGAAGCCCATTCCGCCACCACTGAAGCTTCCGCGACCGCACATTCCGCCACCGCCTCGGTCAAACGAACGATCAAATCCTCGGTCAAAAGAGTTCCGTTCGACAAGCCTGCCTCGTGGTCGGTCCTTCCGATTTTCGTTAAATCCAAACTCGTTTGTTGCTCCGTTTTTCTTTTCTTTCTCCAAAATGCTAGACTTGGATTCAAATATTTCAACATATCTAAATAAAAAAAATTAAATTATAAATAGTTTTCTTAAAATTTTACCGACATTTTTTGTTCACGTAATTATACGAATTTTCTCAAAAAAAAACGTTGAAAGCCAAAAAATATTAAATAACTCAGTTTTAAATGAGCTAGTGGGACCCTTTGTTTTAAGTTTGTAACAACTTTCTTGTAAAACCTCAATTTAAAAAAAAACTTTTCTAAACCTACATAATTAAAAAACACCCACCTGGTACCAATTCTGTCCCTATGTCGTCTCATGGCCGCATTAATATCTCGAAATGATGACAACTCGATATATGCTTCCCCTGTTGGCTGCTTTCTAAACAATAAATCATTATTTAAAAATGATCATTACAAATCATTTAACAGTGCATAGAAAAAATATAAAAATAACATTTTCAGAAAACGAATCTCCAAGAAATGACGAGAAATCTTTTATTTGTCAATTAAATTGTTAGTTCTCTAAGTAAGCAGAAACAGTAATGGAACCATTCTCAACATTTATCCCTCGTTAAATTANCCTTGAGCTACGCGAGGAACAGTCCCTTTAATGGTTTTATTACCTTGATAACAGGAGTATCCCTTGAGCTACGGGGGGAAGAACTTCTTGACATGCTTTTCAGTTTAGTCTAGATTAATAATATAAACATAATTTATCAGGTTTTAGAAATTAAAGTTTTTATGATGACTTACCTTGGGGAATAGAATAAAACCCACTACCCCACCCTTTCCATCCAACAGAATTTAATATCCCTGCCAAACCTCAACCAACCTCCTTTCCATCCTTCCCTCCTCATCCTCCCCTTCTCCTGCTCCTCATCCTCCCTCCCCTTCCTTATCCTCATCCCTCATCCTCCCTCACCTTCCTCCGCCACGTCCCTCACATTCCAGCCTCCCTAAAAATCCTCCTAATCCTGTAATTCCAACGTCAGCCAACAAAACCTCCTTCATGCCAACCCTTCCATCATGCACCTCACCAAACCTCCTGACCATCCTCCAAACCTTCCACCATCCTCCAAACCTTCCACCATCCTCCAAACCTCCTGACCATCCTCTAAACCTTCCACCATCCTCAAAACCTCCTGACCAACCTCCAAACCAGCCATAAACCTCGCCAAACCTCTCTATTCCAAATTCCAATCTATAACCCTCCTCACCAGTCCCATAATCCCAAAAACCCCCAACCTCCGATTAAGCCTCCAGCAAACCTCCATGTTCAATCTTCCGCCATCCTTTATCCTTCCTCCAACCTCCAATTTTATCCTTTCTCCAAAATAAACCTCCCCCATCCTCTACCATCAGCCACCATAGAGTCCAAAGGATAAGAAGATTCCAAGCCAACGCTAGAGGAAGATAAATCCACTCTCAGGTTTCCCATCTCAAAATTTTTAAATTCATGAGACTCTAAAATACTAATAATTGCCAGAACCAAACAGCATAATTATGATAGTTAGTTAAGTCTTTAAAACTACTGAATACATACAAAAAGTTATAATATAAACTTACTCATTTTATGGGTTTAATATTTAGCTAAAATTGACCTGTCAAAAATGCACAATTCAGTAAGTAAAACTTTCAGAATAAAATTCCACATAATACATAGTCAGGTCCGTCCTAGGGGCCCCTCCTATCGATTATATACAAGCCACCTATTTAACCGGTTTACATCAAAATTATTATTAATTATTTTCTACTATTTTAGGGTTGTGTTGGGTTAAAACAATTTCAGGGCCGTTCGCTGCGACTAAGGGGATGAACGCTACCGCTAGGACTTGCTTGGAGCCGTGCGCTGCGTCCTCAGGTATAACTTAGACCATGTACAAAATAGATATGAGGGAGTTGGGCCCGGGGAGTCTGTCCTAGAGAACGATTTTGAGACCCCCCGTGTCGTATCGTTTGCACTAATGATTGATCGGACTAACGTACATTCGCACTAACGTTCAT
>NW_019396226.1:93445-104106 GCF_000591075.1 Eurytemora carolleeae
GGGGTCCAAAAATCGTTCACTAGGACAGACCCAACACTAAATTGGTTTGAACTACTGCCGTTTGAACTATTGTTTATTTAAAATATAGGTCGTTTGAACTATATGCTCATTTGATCTAGTGACATGACGTTATATCCTGTAGTTCATGAGATTGGCATGATCATGCCCGAGCATCAAAGATTAGTTTGAACAAAAATATATATAAAATGTTAACATGAAAATAGTTTAAATGAACATAAAACATTTCAAATGAACCAAAAATTTTTTAAGAAAGTTCTAAAACAAAAGTGTTTCAAATTAACACAAAAATAGTTCGAACGTGTTTATCAATCAGGGTTAGGTTAGGCTATGACAATTTCCGAGCCGAGCGCTGCGGCTTGGAGAGGCTAGGGGTTCGAGTGCTGCAGTTTGGGTATTTAAAATGTAGCAGCTGCTACATTTGATATATTCAAGGGATAACCACTACCTCCCCTGTGAGGAAATGATAATTGATGCTATGGCGACGTTGTTTTTTACTTTTGATACCTTCAGTTTCTTGAGTTTCTACCTAAAAATTCAAATTTACTTTAAAAATTCACATGGGGGGGGGGTTATCTTATATTGAGATAAAAATGGAAGTATACATTTGAATTTTAACTTTGTAACTGTATATCATGGCGAATCAATAAACAAACAGAAATTCTTCTATATATAAAGAATTAATGGAAGATTTTAGGAAGGGGGTGATTACAAAATAAAAGAAAGGCTCCCTATATCCCTTCCCATACCCCTTCAAATTAAACTTATACACCACCCTTTTTTTGTTAGAACCAATTGTTTTTGCAACAAAATATAGAAATTTAAAACCTTTTCTGATTTGTTAAGATGTGGAAACCTTAATTTTGCTCGGAGAGATAACTGTAATAGATGTGGGACAGAGAGAAAAGATAAGAAAACTAAAAAACAGGTTAATTCTTTTTTAATGACATCTAGCTGGAGTATATATCAACAATGTGATTTTGAGCATCCATAAACCTTTCCTGGGATCATGTGAGTCGCCTTAAAAATGTTGGGCCCGATAGGTTTTGAGGTTTATTGGATACAAACGGACAGACAGACGAGCAGGGGAAGGCAGGCAGCCATGAGCCACTACTATTTTCCCTTCCGTGCCACATATTAGCTTTTTTTCTCTTCCTTCTTTAATTACTGACTCATTATACTAAATCCATCTTAAAATCACTCATTAACCAATAATCATTAGACTTTGCGATATTTCAAGATGCAATACTCAAGTCAAATTTGTCAAAAATTTCATTGTAAAACAGTTTAAGAATTCAACACACAAAATATTAATCTTAAGTAGAATTGAAAAAATGGTTTGAGTTGTGCTTTTTTGCGTGACGCGGCTGGATTTTTTAAAATCACACTTTAAAGGCCCTAAATACCATTTAAAAAAGTAGTTTTGCCCGGAAGAGTCAAATGTGGTGGTACAGAAGAGGAAATAGTGGTGGCTCATAGCTGCCGGAAGAGAAAAAAGCTAATATGCGGCACGGAAGGGGAAACAGTGGTGGCTAATGGCCGCCTGCCTTCTTCCGCTCGACAGACAAGCAAAGTATAAATTAGTTGAACTAAGAGCATCATTTAATAGATTACTTAAATATCTTAAACTGGATGAGTTATTTTCTAGTTTTACTAGGAAAATTACGAAAAATAATACTATCGTAATAAATCAATAATATTGGGAATTCTTTTTCGTGTAACAATTCTTTAAATTTCTTAGGGAATCGAGATAGGATCAAACCTTGCCGAAAAAAGTAAAGGGTTGTTCAGTGCAGAGGACTGGCAGTGCTCTAAGGTAGGTCGATTGATTGATTGATTGATTATTTTCAGTTTTAGAAGTTATAATGTTCAGATTTGTTTATGACATTTCATAATATTTAAATTTTTTAGTAATCCTCGTGTGCTATTATTATTGTTGATCAATTGATTTATTAATTGGCTGACTGGTTGGTTGATTGATTGATTGATGGGTGTTTGGTTAAATGATTTATTCATTAACTGATTGATAGATTGACTGGAAGTGAAGAGTGATTGATTGATTAATTTTTTATTTTTTACATATTTTAGTGCGGCAACGTGAACTGGGCCCGCCGGTCAACATGCAACCTTTGCAACGGTCCCAAGTTTACCGAAGTAGAAGAACGAACAGGTTTTTGTTTACATTTATCTTTCTCGTCAAAATAGTTTGGAAATATAACAAACAAACCTCTTCCAATTTGAAGAAACTGCAAGCGTAAGGCAATGTCCGATTTACAACGGTACCCTTGAAACCTTTATCTGATCAAAGATGTGGAAGGTACTGTCGTTTTCCTGAATCGAAATGTGATTTATCTCGATTATTTCATTCTTGAGCAGACAAAGATTTGAAGGGTAACGTTATAAATCGGACATTGTCATCTTTGCATGGAGGGTAACTTGAAATTATGTTTACAGTCTCTTTGGTCCTTACACATTGTTTGTATATTTGTATAATATTTTGTCCGCTCTAATTTTACTTCATTTTCGTATTAGTCGCAAATATATTAAAAGAATCAAGGATAAATGTTCTGAAGATGATTGGGTCAAAATCAAAATATTCCTTTTTTATTTATTTTCTTTAGAAATTCATAAACGGTGCCTTTATCAAGTTTAACCTGATATTCTAGAGAAATTTATTTGAACCGTTTCCTGTCAATATATAAAGGCTAAAATGATTTTTATTAGGTTTAAGATTTATCTAGTAATGGTTCCGATCTATTGATAATGTCTAGATATCAACCTATTTTACTCTTTCTTTCTGATGAGTTTCTTAGCAAATAAATGGTTTATTTAGGTCTAGGGGGAGGGTTTAATGAGCGAGGAACGGTTGAGTATAAACCATTTGTTGAATCTGATGATGAGTTTGATGAATATGGACGGAAAAAGAAGAAAAAGAAGCAAAATTCAGTTCAAACTCAGCAACCGACTCCAAGGGTCGAGGAAGTAAGATCAAAATTCAATTGATTTTTTTTTTTAAAAGGAATTAATCAATATTGAGAAGTAGTTTAGCTAGGTACGACCACTTCAGCTATTTCTCAAGTGCTAATGAGATTAACTTTTACCAAGGGTTCGTTCAATTAGATCTAAACTTTGATTTCTCATGCAGTCGGTTGTCATGTCAGTTTGTTTCCTTGGAAGAATTATAACAGTTAAAGTTGTCCAATTTTTACTTCGAAAGAATTGGATAAAATGTCGTCTTGACAATTTTTCAATGGCGTTTACCTTTAAGAATCATAAAACAAGGATATTATGCCTAAATCTCTGTAATTGTAAAAATAAAGAAATAGGTATGAAACAGTTTTATAGAGCTCCTTACAATTATTCAATTAAATAATATCTGCAGCATTCCATTATCAGTAGGGTTAGAAAAAACATTTTAAAATTCTTTCGATATCTTCAAAGTTCATGCTGGGTTAAACTGTATTATAGTAGTTTCATCACAGCTACTCAAACCTCCAAAATGTGATGTCTTTATTGTGTGCTCATTATTATCTCCCTTCGTCATTTTTTCAAAAATATTAACTTCAATAGTTTATATCAGGGTCATATTCTAAATTTCATATCCCAAGTTGTATGCAAAATTTCACACCGTCTATAAGTAGTTGACTTGACATGGAATGACCCATCAGGGTTGTTTATTTTAAGAATTACATCCTCCCTGGGGGAAAAAATTGGACATTAAATGGCAAGTTATTTCATACTTTACTCAACAATTTATTGATTCCCCCAATTTAGCGAATAAAATGTTTTAAAAAGATGTAGCATGAACGTAAGGGGGGGGATAAGTTTTAAATAAGGGGGCTGGGGTAATGAATGCACAGGAAACTATGTACACCCCTGGTCTATATTTTTTCCGGAAGGTTCTTACTGCTCTTCATGCGAAGGAAAAGTTATCTTCCATGAAAATGAATAATAATTACTATCTCTAGGAGGTAGTAGATGACGCAGAGGATGAGGAGGAAGAGGAGGAAGAAGAAGAAGATGACGATGAAGGAGATTTATCCAAGGAAGATATTTTAAAAGTTTTTATTTAATTCTTATTCCCGCCATTTTTGATAAAAACGCCTTCGTGCATTTAATGAACTCACTCTATTTCTTGGAGTATATTCACTAAAGGGCATTGTTAAACTCTATTTCTTGGAGTATATTCACTGAGGGACATTGTTCTATTTCTTGGAGTATATTCACTAAAGGACATTGTTAAACTCTATTTCTTGGAGTATTTTCACTGAAGGACATTGTTATCCTCTATTTCTTGGAGTATTTTCACTGAAGGACATTGTTAAACTCTATTTCTTTGGCAATATTCACTGAGGGACATTGTTAAACTCTATTTCTTGGAGTATATTCACTAAAGGACATTGTTAAACTCTATTTCTTGGAGTATTTTCACTGAAGGACATTGTTATCCTCTATTTCTTGGAGTATTTTCACTGAAGGACATTGTTAAACTCTATTTCTTTGGCAATATTCACTGAGGGACATTGTTAAACTCTATTTCTTGGAGTATATTCAGTGAAGGGCATTGTTAAACTCTATTTCTTGGGCAATATTCACTGAAGGACATTGTTAAACTCTATTTCTTGGAGTATATTCACTGAGGGACTTTGTTCAACTCTATTTCTTGGGCAATATTCACTGAGGGACATTGTTAAACTCTATTTCTTGGAGTATATTCAGTGAAGGGTATTGTTAAACTCTATTTCTTGGGCAATATTCACTGAAGGACATTGTTAAACTTTATTTCTTGGAGTATATACACTGAGGGACTTTGTTCAACTCTATTTCTTGCAATATATTCACTGAGGGACATTGTTAAACAGGAGTGTTATGCGTTTTTGGGTTTATTAGAGGAAGCGGGGAAGGATGGAAAAAGTACAAGTTGTTTTTTGGTACTATTACAAGAAACCTTCCCCCCACCCCATTTTATGTAATATTAGATAATTAAATCTTTGAGCAGTTTTTTTTCGTTTCTTACTCAATTTATACCGTTGGTATTGTTTCCTCCACATATCTCACTTTAAAAACTTTGATGTTGATCAGTACGATCTATGGGGGAACGAAGATGCAGAGGAGAAGGATAAGAATGGGAAGGAAGAGAAAGAGGAGAAGGACGAGAAGAAGAAGAAGAAAAGATCTAGATCAGGATCTAGCTCAAGATCCAGGTCTAGGTCTAGGTCTAGGTCTAGATCTAGGTCTAAGGATAAGAAGAAGAAGAAAAGGAGAGATTCTAGTTCCTCGAGGTTAATTGTAGTATATTATCCTGGGAATCAGGAATTCTCATCAAGTTCTTTAACATTTCTTACATTGCATTTTTTCTTAAATTAACTTCATTTTCTTAAACAAACTTCAATATAATTCTTTACAATTCAGTCGTAATTTTTTAATATGAATTAACTGACCAAAAAAAATTTAAAAAATCATTTTAATTTCTTTTAATTTTTTTGTATTTAGCATTTCTTCAGGTAAGATTTTGTATCTGGTGTTTTTCTTCATTAATCAAGTTACCTTGCCAGGGTTGGAAAATGTTTTTTTTCCAATTTCATTCTAAAGAGTAGTGTGTAGAGTTGAAATCTACTCAAAACTAAAATCTTCTAAAATCTACTAAAATCTACTAAGTCATAATAATTTAATTAGTCTATTTAAGCAATAGATTAACTTTATAGTTATAGTTTTTTATTTAATGCCAGCCCTGAATTAAGGAAGGCTCTGTCTGATTCACAACGGCATCCTTTAAACTGATATTTTGTCAATTACAGTTAAAGATATCGTCGTTTTTCCAGCTTAATAGATGTTAAATTATAACCTTCAACTGTTTTACATTATTGAGCAAACACTGGATCAAACTAAAAGGAACGGTTGTGAAGCGGACATGCCACTTACTTTGTAACAGACCTGAAGACAGTCTGGGGGTTCCACATTAGGTTCCCTTTTCAGATTTAAACTGGATTTGATTGGATAATTAAAGGTTCACTTGTAATTCCGTCTACACTCTACACTGTCCCTTTAAAAAACCTTTAAGATCAAATATTATCTAAGTTTATTAGAACTACGGGGATTTGGTTTTATTTGATAGAAAATGATTTATATATAATAAATATATTAAGTGGATCGAGGTCTAGAAGCCGGGGGAGGAAGAAATCAAGATCCTCTAGATCTTCATCATCCTCCAGTAGCAGCAGTAGCAGTAGTAGTAGGTCTAGGTAACCGAGGCCGTTCTCCAGGGATGGCGGGGAGGGGGAGGGGCGGGTTCTAAAAAAATCGTTGCGGCGGAATGCCAACTTTTTATCTTTTGAAAGAACAAAACAAAAATGTTTTTTTTTGTTAATTTGAGTTTCACAAAACCTTGAGATTTAATTTCAATTCAGCAACAATGTCGGTTAGTATGTCAGAAACAGGATTAGGTGCGTGAAAAGTATAATTTACACAATCGGCTTATTTGATCAATGTTAGTTATCGCCATGTACTCTTTACCTCTGCTGCTTCCAGATCCCGGAGCCGAGACAAGAAGAAGAAGAAGAATAAGAGTTCTCGTAAATCCCGTTCTTCATCATCCAGCTCACGCTCATCTTCGCGGGATCGGTCAAGGTTTCAATTCATAAATTCAGATATCTTCTTCTGCCTTGGAACATCTTGAATTTTTCATTCTTCCATCTCGTGGATTTACTCAAGTTTGAAAAGCGTAAAAAAACTCAAGTTTTGGCAGATTTAGATAGAATTAATTGTTCTGGAATTCGGTTCATATATATTCTTTCTAGGAAACGTAGATGAGCCATGGATGCCAAGAGCGAACCAACATTTTTAAAAGAAGACACCCTCATTGAATCCAACCCAGAAGTGTTGCCAGTTTATGCAATCAAAATCCTTAAACCTTTTATCTTGTATCAACATTTAATGGAAGCTAATTCTTAAATCCGACATTTTAAACAAAAATTCATTTCCCGCGTTTTGTAGGAAATCCGGGGCTACTAACTGTTTGATATTTGTTTATATTTTTGTGTGTAATGGTTCGAAAAACCTGTTAAAGTTAAATCACTTAGCAAAGCAAAAATGTTTTTTTTCGACGTTTTCTTTCAGGATTTATTTTTTTTAAGTTCGAATTGTTTTTAACAAAAATTGGGAATTAATAGTATAGGCATAATTGATTAATGAAAATTGGTCCTCAATAGAACCCCTCTTTTTACCTATTTTGCACAATATTTCTGGAACACTTATTTCTTTTCTAGCTTGTAAAAGCAATATTTGGACTCGTAACAATGGAACTTCTATTTTGTCCATTATTTCTCAATTGCACAACTTAAAAAAATATTTTTTATGTCGAAAAGTTGTTTCCACAGTGCTTTTTTATTCTTTAATAATTTTTTTTCATTGTTGAATTTTGATCGCCTGAGAACGCAGTATTGCAGATCAACCGTTTATTTCAGATGTATAAAAATGCTGGAGTTAAATTGCAAGGTCTCAGACACTTCTCCTCAACCCTTGCACGTCAGGTGGTCTTTCTGAATATTATTTTAAAACCATTAATGATCAGGAATCATTTACAGTAATTAATATTTATTCGATCAAATGAAGTTATTATTTTAAGTTTTGTTTCAGGAGAAAGAAATATTTAAACGAGACAATAAAATTCATATCAATGCAGGTAGTCTTTAACTTTTTAATCCAGTGTTAGATTGATTAATTGATTAATTCTACAAAAACTTTTTAATCAAGTGTTAGATTAATTAATTGATTAATTATACAAAAACTTTTTAATCAAGTGTTAGATTAATTAATTAATTAATTCTACAAAAACTTTTTAATCAAGTGTTAGATTGATTAATTAATTAATTCTATAAAAACTTTTTGATCAAGTGTTTGATTGATTAATTGATTAATTCTATAGAAACTTGTTTTATCCAGGAACTATTGGATCTTCTCAGCACGGAAAAACATCGCTCGTCTCAATGCTGACAAAAGGAACAATTTATTTTGAAAATAAGTTTTAAAGTATCTTAAGTGGGTTTTCATATCATGTAGTCGAGATTGTTTCGAATTTTTTTTCTCAACTTTTCACATTTTTAGAGCTGTGATTTCAGAAACTTATCTAAGAATTATAAAAAATATTTGTCGTGCATAATTTTTATTCGTTTATACAATATCTAGAAAAACAAATATTCCTTTATAAAAAGCCGATTCTTTGGTAAATAATAATTTTGGTTTTATCCCGCTTATCTAAAAACTATCGAATCGTACCATAGAATCCCCCAGGGCTTCAAATTTCTATTGGTTCTAATTTTCTGAGAATAAATGACACATTTCCCCCAAAAAATGTCAGATTGTTGTACGTGGACAATTTTTTCTTTCATGGTTTTTCTTCGGAAAATTTTTGGGATGAAGCATTTTTATTTTCATTTCTTTCCTTTAAAAATTAAAACCTGAATGACAATTTTTACTTTTGCACGTTTTTTTTCTATTAATAAATTGCTTAATGATCTAGTATTGAGTTCTAGTCACGGTGTGCTAGCTCGTGAAGTGTCTGATATAGATAATAGTGCAGGAGAGCAGAGTACAGGCAGCTCACAGCATCCAACACATCTAGGAATCATAGATATATAGATATTAGATATATACAGAATATATATATAGTATTTTCAACTTTTTTCAGTTTAAATATACATTTTAGATGTTTAGATATACATATTTTTTTCTCCAAGACAAAAAATTTTCATGGGTCTAACCAAATTATCTGTTGGAATAAAACTCTATATATATATATGTATTCCGGAGCAGTTTATTACTTCACTTGTTTACAAACTAAGAATGTTTCCGTGATTCTTCCAAATTCCCAAATAAAAATTTGTTGCAAAAAGGTCAAAGGGTTTATAAGTTAGGATAGGACTGACAAACAGAAGATTACTACTTTATATATTTAGAATAATTCTACATTGTTCATTTTTCGAATTATCCTGTTGAAATTGGTGAATTTTTTAGAATTAAAAAATGGAAGAACATTTTTGAATTTCGACATGACGTAAACCTTCCCTTAAGGTGTGAGGTTCTATACAATTTGTTGGGTCCAGCCATTTCGTTGGTGCTATCCTTATTTTGAAAAGTTCATTCTAGTTATATCTTGGTTGTGTAGAGCTATGGACGGATGAGTATAGATACAGTTTAACAGATCTACCTGGCAGAAATACATATTTCAGAAACATGTTTTCATATTTCTCGTAGGTCACATTTATTATCTTGCTCTGTCAGTTTTTATGGGGTCAATTATTATGGTGGGTGTGACTGCTTAAAATAAAAAATAGAAAGAATTTTTAAGACGGGATTAAAATCTTTATTATTGTTATCGTTATCACGATTTTTATTGTCTAATTTATACCCCACCCCTCCTATTTCCTTACAAAACTTTCCAACATTATGGAAAATAATGTCAATGTCAACTTATTGCGCATTACTTTAAAGGACTGTAAGCCTTCTTTCAAGAGATCCTCCATGTAAAGAAAGCAATGCCCGGTGCACAATGGAATCCTTAAAATTATGTGGAAGACATTGTCGTTTTTTTTTGTTTAAAAGTGTTTATTTCTGTTTTCGATTGTTCAGGTACCATTATGAATCGGGCATCGCCATCTTTGCATTAAGGATCACTTAAAATTACGCTTTCATTCCCTTTAAGCATTTTTTAATTTAGAATGCTAGATCTGAATTTGCTGATAATTAACCCAGAGGAGGGATTACTTCAGGCAATCATAGAAATCAAATTTAATCTGATTCAGTCATTTTTTGACCATTTTTAAGTTGATCTGAAAGGTCGCAACTTTTGTATGGGACAGCGCTAATCTACAATGCCTCTAATCGGATCCCACTGAGGAAACTTATATAAACAGCTGACTCGTACTTTCTAAATCTCCAAACGGCCCCAAAGCAGATTTTGTCTTTTTCTAAATGTTTAATAATTCCTGCAGACGAAACTCCAAATCGTTAAACCCTCTGATCATAAAAAAGTTAACTCAATTCTGCGTTTTGAGGAGATTAACTATACAAAGTTCCGACCCTTTAGACTCAGTTTCCTGGTTTTATCCGGATTTAAACTAACTAAATATTGCAATTAACTACAAAAATTTTAAAATAAACTACAAATAATTTTTATTTTTATTATTTGAAACTCTTTGGCCCTTTAGGATGCGTTGGCTATGTACAGGATTTCTAAACATTACAAGATACACACAGTTCCTATAATTTCAGCTAGGTATTACTTATTTACACTGTTCGAGCGTACACAATGTACACTGTACAGTATGTAGTGTACACAATAGGACTCTGCAACGAGCGGGGGAAGGCAGGCGGCCATGAGCCACCACTATTTCCCCTTCCGGGCCACATATTAGCTTTTTTCTCTTCCGGCAGCCATGAGCCACCACTATTTCCCCTTCCGGGCCACCACATTTGACTCTTCCGGGCAAAACTACGTTTTTAAATGGTATATTTAGGGCCTTTAAAGTGTGATTTTTAAAAATCCAGCCGCGTCACGCTATAAATATATATTTAGATCTTTATATTTCAGTGTTAATATGTAATAAGGATGATTCCTCTTAATGTAAACTGTAAAACTTTTTTTT